>NC_064810.1:73790486-73997445 GCF_023721935.1 Panthera uncia | reverse complement strand
GGGGGGGGGGGGGGGGGGGGGGGGGGGGGGGGGGGGGGGGGCTTATTGAAAGGAATCTGTCACGTGCAGATTCTGTCTCTGAATCTGCGCGGTGTTGGAGGTTGCGCCCCCTGGAGAGTAATTCAGCTCCTGCACGTGCCGCGCCTACACTTGCTCCTCCACGCCAAAGCAAGGCGCTTGGCTGCTTCTTCGTGCCCATCCAGCGCCAGATCACCGCCCTCCTCCACAGCAGCCCCAGGAGCAACCTGGCTGTTCCATGTGTCCCCATCTGCTAGTATCCACGCCTCCCAGAGGTCTTCCCTGAGCGCCTTCAGACTCATCTTCCCTCTACAGAACCCTCTCACCACCCAGTGATCCTTAGCACTGTTTCTAGATCCTGTTGTAAGACACTAACTAGTCTTAGCGGTTCTCCTTAAATATCTCTGAGTAACCCACGGGGCCTGGTACATAATGGACAAGTTACGAGAATAGTGAGGCTAAGTCAGGAAACGCATCCATCAGGAACCCCACCCCCACCCCCCCACCTCCCCAGAATAAGCCGGATCCTGGATGGAAGTGAATACACACTCCTTCTATTTCCCTTCCTCCTTGATTTTCCTTTCTTCTTGAAAGAGATATATGTATCTTTTTAATTGCAAATAATGAGCTCTTTTGCTCCTTCCATCCTTCCAGATCATAAAACCAACAACCTTCCCTAAATGATTCTTGATTCTCAACACTTAATTAGATTTTCTTCTCGAGTGCCCAGTTGATATTCCATGGGCCCATTTGAGAAACTCTTGCAACAGGGGGAAAATCCACCATGATCATACACAGAGGCATGCATCTGTCTATCTTTTGTTGTGTAATGATGCTAGTGAGTTCGCTGGGGATTTAGGAGAGAACAATGGCCACAAAAACTGGCCATCGGAAGGACATAATAAAAGAAAACGTACCATATAAGAGCACTAAGTTTTATAATGACTAAAAAGACTCCAAGTAAGGCAAAGTTGGCATGTATGGTGTTTAACCCCTTGATTTAAACTTTAGGATTCTTTGCTGAAATTATACACCAAAGAACATAACCCATTGGGTCAAAATACACAGTAACATGATACTCCAAACTGGTTTCTTCAATTATTTTAGAAATGCTCTACAAGACTACCTTAATAAGAGCTGTAAAAGCACTTTGTGGCTGATTGCAATACTTCACACCAACAATTCATATTTTTTTATGTAAAATTAAAAATGCAGGGGGACTAATTGATACCAAAGGCCACTTTAGAGAACACGTTAAAGGCCTACAGAAAAAAAACAAACAAACAAACAGGGACCCTTTCATGGTCATCTTTATAGTTTTTTTTCATATTTTTCAATTTTTTTTTGTTTGAGAGAGAGACAGCGTGAGCAGAGAGGGACAGAGAGAGAGAGAGAGACATAGAATCCAAAGCAAGCTTCAGGCTCTGAGCTGTCAGCACAGAGCTGGACGTGGGGCTCAAACTCATGAACCATAAGATCATGACCTGAGCCCGAAGTCAGATGCTTAACTGACTGAGCCACCCAAGAGCCCCTCATCTTTATAGTTTTATTACTTTACATGCAGTAGATACTTAATAAATATTAGAAGGAGGAAGAGAGAGGGAAGGAAGGATGATAAAGTATCGCTCTAAGAACAAAGAAATAGCATTTAGGAAAAATGTTTCTGGCACTTGGACCAAGCAAAGTCTGAAGTGATAAAGGTATATACTAAGAAGTACCATTGTAGGATAAAGAAGATGTGATACACACACACACACGCACACACACATACACACACACACACACACACACACACACACACACATAATGGAGTATTACTCGGCAATCAAAAAGAATGAAATCTTGCCATTTGCAACTACGTGGATGGAACTAGAGAGTATTATGCTAAGGGAAATTAGTCAGTCAGAGAAAGACAAATACCATATGACTTCACTCATATGAGGACTTTAAGAGACAAAACAGAGGAACATAAAGGAAAGGAAGCAAAAATAATGTAAAAATAGGGAGGGGACAAAACATAAGAGACTCTTAAATATGGAGAACAAACAGAGGGTTATTGGAGGGGTTGTGGGAGGGGGGATGGGCTAAATGGGTAAGCAGCACTGAGGAATCTACTCCTGAAATCATTGTTGCACTATATGCTAACTAACTTGGATGTAAATTAAAAAAAATAAATAAAAATAAAAAATAAAAATAAAAAATAAAGTTCCATTCTACATTCAGTGATCAGATGTAGGAAGGTTTTTCCCTTCTTTTCAGATAGGAGTCCTCATTCTCAATACTTATGGAACATACCTTTGGATCGGCCTTAAACAGAATTCTGGAAAATGAGGGGGATGGTGCCTTGTGTCATTTAAAGGAAAAAATGCATAGTCAATATACTTGTTATGGTTAATTTTATGTGTTAACTTGACTGGGCCACAGGGTGCCCAGATCCTTGGTTAAACATTATTCTGGGTGTTGCTATAAGGATATTTTTGGATGAGGTTGACATTTCAGTCAGTAGGCTGAGTGAAGCCAATTGTGGGTGGGCCTTATCTAATCAGTTGAAGACCTGAATAAAACAAAAGATTTGCCTTCCCCTAAATAAGAGATAATTCTGTCAGATGGCCTGCAGACTGAAACATCAGCTCTTTCTTGTGCTACAGCAGCTTCTAGCCTTTGTACTTGAAACAAGACATTGGCTCTAAGGAATTTGGATTTGTAAGTCTCTTTATGTATATATATTTTTATGTATTTGGAAATATTTATGATAGACATATCATATATGAAATAATATATGTTATATATATTATATATCCTATTGGTTCTGTTTCTCTGGCAAACCCTGATCAATACAATACCTATTATTTTTATGATATCTACGAGATAAAAGCCAACAAAATATGTAAAATATATAAAATAAATAGGGCAAAAGATGTGTTAAAGGATCTGAGTTTAAAAAGATGAGCACTAGGGCGCCTGGGTGGCTCAGTGGGTTGGGCGGCCGACTTCGGCTCAGGTCATGATCTTGCAGTCTGTGAGTTCTAGCCCCGTGTCGGGCTCTGTGCTGACGGCTCAGAGCCTGGAGCCTGCTTCATATTCTGTGTCTCCCTCTCTCTGACCCTCCCCTGTTCATGCTCTGTCTCTCCCTGTCTCAAAAATAAATAAACGTTAAAAAAAAATTAAAAAAAAAAAAAAGATGAGCACTGGGGTGCCTGGGTGGCTCGGTCCGTTGAGTGTCTGGCTCTTGACTTTGGCTCAGGTCATGATCTCACGGGTGGAGGGTTCAGGCAGCATGTCGGGCTTTGCACGGGCAGTGTGGAGCCTGCTGGGGATTCTCTCTCTCTGCCCCTCCCCCACTTGCACAGGCATGCTCTCTCTCTCAAAATAAATGAATAAACTTTTTTCAAATATTTGCTTTAAAAAGATGAGCATTGCTGGAACATCAGCAACATTTATTCAGTAAATGTCACTTAGTCCTCATTTGAGTTAGGAGCAGACATGCAATGACAGGTTTAACCCACTTCTCTTTTTTTCCAGCCTCTCCAGCCTCAGGTGCACCGGAAACAGGAGCCCCTCCCTAACCACATTGCAATAGAGGATCATAGGAGTGAGGAAAATGTCTGTCTATCCAGATTAAACCTTACTGTTGAGCCATAAAGCTAGTGGCTCCATCATTGTGTTTAGAGAAGTGGTCACCTAAGTCGTATACAGGAGTTGGAGACTCGAGACTCTTGTACTTCGGTGATTCCTCGGCAATTCCTAATTCTACCTACTTCTTCTAATATATCGTTCTAAAACTCGAGGGGAGTGCGGAAGTTAGCTAGAGGCTATTGTTTATTTTAGACATGAGGAAATCCAGGCTCAGAGAGAATATGATCTGCCTGTGCCACACAGCAACCATCACCGGATCTGTGAAACCCAATCTATAATTAAGCCTGTATTCTTAGCAGGTCTTTAAGATTCAAGAATTTAAAAAGAGTGTGGTTTAGGTGCCTTATGAAAGTCTAAGGTTCTGACCCTTCCCAAAGAAATTTTGCTGCAAGCATAAGACCAAGAATGTAAAATCCAGAACCTCTCGGATGTGCCCCACCCATTTTGGGAGCGCCTATTCCACTAAAAAATGTGTCACCTCCTGTCATTGAAACCAGATTCCTATATCACACAGGTCATCACAGTATTCCCCTTTAAACACCTGCACCGGTTCTCCATAGCTGCATGTGTGAGAAGGGCAAAGAAACAAATGTTCGCTTTAGCTTGGCCTGGAATTTAAGGATGTCCATGATCACAGCTCAACCCCCTCCAGCAACACACACTTAACAAATACTCAATAGGGTGAGGCACAGTACTTGACATCAGATAAAAGCCATTTGGAAGTGACTCCTCCTGTCCTCGCCAAGCTTTCAGATGACTGCAGACCTAGCCCACATTTTGACAGCAATCTCATGAGAGACCTGAGTCAAAACTACCCAGTTAAACTATTCCCAAATTTCAGGCTCACAGGAGCCGAGATAACGGATGCTTGTTTGAAGCCACTGAGTTTTAGGATCACTTGTTACGCAGCAATGGATAACTTATATATCAACGGATGAATGGATAAACAAACGTGGTACATCCATACAATGGATACCACTGAGCAACAAAAAAGGATGAACTATTGATACAACATGCTTAAAATTTCTAAATGATTACACTGAAAGAAGGTACACACACACACACACACACACACACACACACACTTACTGTATGACTCCATTTATATGAAATTCTAGAAAAGGCAAGCAAAACAATGACAGAAAGCCAACAGTGATTGCCTAGAGATGGGGAAGAGGCAAAGAAGGGAAGGAGAAGTTTACAAGTGAAAAGGGCTTAACTGTTATATTCATTAATTGTATTGTGGTGATAATTTCATGTCAAAACTTATCAAGTTGTACCCTTTAACTGTGCACTATTTATAATATGTCAATCATACCTTAGTAAAGCTTAAAAATTAACTTTTAGGGGCGCCTGGGTGGCTCAGTTGGTTAGGTATCTAACTCTTGATTTTGGCTCAGGTCATGATCTCACAGTTCATGAGATCAAGCCCCGTGTTGGGCTCTGAGCTGACAGTGTGGAGCCTGCTTGGGATTCTCTCTCTCTCTCTCTCTCTCTCTCTCTCTGCCCCTTTCCCTGCTCATGCTCTCACTCTCTCAAAATAAATAAACTTAAAAAAAATTAACTTTTAGAAAAGTGATCAAGACATTGGCCCCATCCTAGAGCACTCAGGTTTGGAATGGAGAACACAGTCATTAGCAGCTAGGACAGCACATGACAGAGGGATTAACACACAACACAGGATGGGGGGAGTCTCTCTCTCTCTCTCTCTCTCTCTCTCTCTCTCTCTCTCCCACTAGAGGGCATCCTTGCTGAAGTCTTCTCTGTTTTTCCTTTATCTGTTGTTAGTTCCACTTAGCCATTAGGTTTGCCTTTGGTATCTCCTCTTAAACCTGGGTTCTTTCTAATTAAGCTTGATATATTGCAGATCTACTCTGGATCTCTTTTCTAAGTGATTTTAGCCTAATGATCAACTTTTCACTTTTCAAGTTACCTATTTCCAATGTACAGCTTTCAGGACTACGAAGATTTAAACTGACATGTAGTGGTCACTTTGTAGGTACCTAATACATTGTAATTATTACATTAATACTATTGTTACAAGTGTAAAGTCATGAGGATAAGAGAGGTAACTGGAAAGAAATAATGAAGGTTTTCTTTCATCAGTGGTTTTGCTCTTCCCAATAGACATTTGAGAATTGTACTTTCACCATCCAAAGAACTTTATTTTTAAATAGCCGGATAATCAGGTCACTGTGGGAAAGGGGTGAGTTGGACTTAACCATTACCAAACCCTTTGGGAGGTCAGGTAGTTGAGTAATGTTCTTTTTTGGTACCTTAACATAGCCTTTCTGTACTTAAAAAAAAAAATCAATGTTGCCTTTGGGTTAGAAAAGTCAAGCAAAGGGAGAGAAGGCTCCCTGGTTTTATAATTTGTGGAACAAATTCATATTCACCACCTCACTTCATGTGCACCAGCACTGCATTGTAGCAAAGGAATGGACTCTTACCCCCATCTTACAGATGAGAGAGTCCATGGGAAGTTAGAGGAGGTGAGTCGCCAAATACCACATAAACTGGTATTAGAATAGCTGACCCTAAATCTTGTACATTTGCCATAACACTCAAATGTGTAAGATGAAAGACTGATTAGGAAAAAGCACGAGATAAGGAAGCACTATGTGACTCAAAGGAAAGAGCAATGTTGTATAAAGGTGCAGAGGGGAAACCAGGTCAAGGTTTTATTTGAATACTGGCTTCTACATATAAAAAGAGTGTGATCAAGTAAATCATAAAGAAATCGTAATTAAATCAATTCCTGGATCCTTTAGGTGTACTTTATTAAATGGGAGAAATACCCACATTTGAATAATATTAAGTTCAAAAGCAGAAAAGAACAACAGTTTAGTCCCAAATCTGTTAGGTGACAGGGGCAAAGAGAGATATGTCAAAACATGAATGGTAGTTATGTTCTTTCCAGTGTTGAGACTATAACTGGTTTATTCCTTTATTCAACTGTATGTTTTCTCACTTTTGAACTATGGACATATATTGCTGTCCTTAGTACAAGAAAAAGAATCATTTTTTAAATGAACAAATAGTCTCAGAGCCATACTACATGATTTCCTAAATATTTGGCCCAGTGTGCTGTTGTATCAATTCCAGCAGCAAAATCCACACAAAGGGTATTTGTCACAAAGTGGAAACCTGATGCTGCCAGATTTACCTGGAATACTGCATGCATTTTGGCAATGCTGAAGAGATGAAACTCGAATAGGCTTAGGAAAAAGCTGGGGCAGAGAACAAAGGAAGAGGAAATTTTGCCATATGGCAGAGAGGAAACTCATTTAAAAATCAGGAAGCTTCAATGGAGATAAATCAGGATGAAGGGGGTCTGAGTAAAGTAACAGAAGTTTATAAAATAATCTTTCATATGTGAGCATCTGAATCCCACAAGATTTTAATCTCTCTAATAACAACTGTTTTATTCATCTTTTTATTCACAGTGACATGCATAATATTAGCAAATAGTAGGTGCCTGAATTGAATTGCAGTTTATAGGTTGAATAAACATGAATTTATCCAATATATCTTAGAAGACTAATGTGGGATCATTGGGTGAAGCCCTAAAGGAATGTTTCAAGTTTGTTTTTTTGAAAAAGGTATTTTTTCATGATAAGCAGTGAATATGAGTAAATAACTGGTTCCAAAGAAGGGTGCGGGCAGATAACAAGGTCTGGTAAGAGGGGTTTTGGGGAGCAGGCATATCTGAAAATAGCAACATGGTACAGTCACCTCGTGAAGGATGATCATGTTCTCCATGACAACAAAAAAATATCTCTTTGGTACATTTGTCTCAAAAGAGAAATTCAGACTCCAGTTACCTGTATTATATCAGCATAATAACAAGTAATACTAAATGCAATCACTATGTTTATATAGCAAGTACAATGTCCCACGCACTGCTCTAAGCATGTTATGTATATTAACTCATTGAACCCTCCAGTGTCCCTTTCAATAGGTATTAGCATTCTCCTTCCCATCCCCTTCATTTTACCTGGGAGGGAACTGAAGCACAGAAAGTTTCAATGATTTGCCTAAGGTCACACAGCTAGGAAGGAGCAGAGTCAGGATTTGAACTCAAGCCTTCTGGCTCTGGAGTCTGCATTCTTAACTCTCTACTGTCCTTCAAGGAAAAACGACAACAATGACAATGTGTAAACCTATGCACGTATGAAAAACTTATTTGTTTATTGCTCTCATTTCTTACTGCCACGGTGGTTTTGCCACTCAAAGTAAGTCAGTAAGCAGCGCAAGTGTGACTTCACCCTTTACCCCCCTTAACTGCCATGACACCCAATACTGTTGAAGCCACACAATAGATGTGGTTCTGCTGTGAGATGTCTAATCTTGATACGCTTGACATTCAGATTTCTTTTGCAAATACTACCCTTTCCACTCAAATTATCAAATGTAAAGAAAGAACAACTCTCCAGACAATTAATAAGAAAATAAGAACTGGGTCACCATATGTGAAACAATTTTGGGATTTGATTTGAGCTCTCCTATCACTGCAAAGTGAGTAAGCTCATATTATTCCCACCTGCAAAGGAACAGCCTTCATGAACTACATTTTCATCACATAGACACACACATCCACTTTCTATAAGAATGCTCAGCCCATCTGCTCACATTTAAAAATATAAATTGAAGAACTCCCACGCTTGCCTTGGTTTGTAAAATGTCTATCACCAAATCTTTATTTTAAGACTATGATTTCTTTTCCTTTCTCTTCCCTTTTAATGGCTTTCACTAGTTTTCTTTCAAATACCTGATGTTCATCATTAAAGTTCTCTATAATAGACGATGATCTTTAGAGGGCAGGGTTTCAATATTATTTCCATCTATGTGTCTTCGTCTTGAGGAATTTTTTTACTATTTGGAAAGCCTGCTGCTGTCTGTTTCTGGAAGGAAAGTTAAGATGTTCTCTCTCCTCAAGGTGCAAGCCTTGGTCGAAATAATACTATGAAAAACAGCTCTTAAAAACTCAACATAAGAAAAGACAGAATTGTGCAGACAGCTCTTATCCCAATTTAAAGCTCATTCCCTCAAGACACATTTAAGAGATTAAAAACAAAAATGTGCATATATGTTTCTGAGCAAAAGGGTAGACATACTTGCTGGAGTATGTAACCCCTCCGTTCTCAGAGAAACAGCCCCACAGGTTGGCAAGCTTAGGACACTCAAGCACTATATCCACATTTCTTCTGTAAGCCACATTTTATTCTTTAAAAGCTTCAAGCTTAATGTCCATTCATCCATTCTTTCTTTCATCCATTCACTTATTCATTCATTCAGTTGAGTGTACTATGAATTAATTGGACTGTACTGAGTGCCATTTGCAGAGCTTTCTCATAGACAATAGAGGGACACACAGATGACAGATTGTGCCGCCTGACCTCAAGGAATTTACAACCCGGAGAGTAAGGAAAACTAGCGCTGGGTCTTCTGACTTCCAATTCAGTGCTCGCTTTTTTTCTTTTTCTTTTTAAAAAATCTGAGACATGCAATGTTGTAGCTGAATTCTTTATATGCTTTACTTGTTCCCTTTTGTGAAGGTACTTTATGCAAGATCTGATGCAATGAACCATTTCAAGTTCCAAACAATGTGCCATGTCCCTGGCTGCAAGAATGACCACCAATCTATGGTAGTAGAGCAAACTACTGGAATTTGTCATGGAGTCAAGATTTCTGCATTTTGCAAATGTTACCGAAAACCGTATTTTTTTATTAAAAAAAAATGTGATCAGAAACTAAAATCTGCTTCAGGCTTTCCCTAAAGTCCAACTGAAGGATTTTTTTAAGATACGGCTAGAGACCGCTGAAACATGGAACAGGCTTTGCTAAGGGACTGTGCCATATTATTCAAATATTAGGCCTTAGAATATGGGTGCAAGTCAGCTTATGCCTCTTGGGGGCAATTGGTCTATGTTCTATATACAAGGCTTTTCAGTAAATGCTTCTCAATAAAGGGTCTTAAAGGATACTAATTCATGTTGGTGATTGTTTAATTGGGGGTGGGGTTGTTTATTTAAAATACACAGTACATTTGATACTAAGCAAATAATCAGATATGTATAAAATGTCTGTTAAAATGTTCTCTTTCCATCACAGAGAAAAAATGGGACACTATATATTCAAGGAGAGGGGACTGGTTAATTATGAGATTCTAATTACATAGATAATTATACTGCCATTTAACATTATATAGCATTTCAGTGATGTGAGCCAATAAGCACAATTTATGACTGAATAAATTACATAGAGAACTATATGATCCAGAGGATGTTAAAATATATTTCAGTACATCTTTTAAAAGAGACAGGAAGAATGATATATGCAAAAAACATCAAGAATGTTAGTTCTTTTTTTAAAATTTTTTAATGTTTATTTTTGAGAGAGAGAGAGAGAGAGAGAGAGAGAGAGAGGGAGGGAGAGAACAAGTGGGGGAGGGGCAGAGAGATAGGAGACACAGAATCCAAAGCAGGCTCCAGGCTCTGAGCTGTCAGCACAGAACCTGACGCAGGGCTGGAACCCACGAACCACGAGATCATGACCCGAGGCTAAGTCGGATGCTTACTCTACTAAGCCACCCAGGTGTCCCGAGAATGTTAATTCTGATCAGTGAGACATCCTAAAATTCTTCAGTTTTGTCATGCTCTCTCTAATCAAGGTCTTCAAGTCCTCTGTTCCCTGTAATGAACCACTCAACTCTCATGACTTTTCACTTAAGGAATCTGTACTCATGTTTCAAGCATCCACTTAGATCTCACTACCACCCCACTGGATCCATCATCACAGGTGCTCCTGTTGTAGCTTACCATGGCACTGAGCACTTTGCCCATGATACCTCTGTTACACACTTTCTCCAAGAAACAATTACCTCCTTGAAGACTTCTATGCTTGTTGTGCTTAGATCTATGCTACACACATGGTCTAACACACATGACTCATATTTCAAACAAATTTATGAAAAGAGTAAATAAATTGGTTTATATTCTTCTTATCACTTTTCTGGAGTATACAGATTTTCATCACTAAACATCTTTTGCAAGTTGAAAAACAGTAAATGTTGTAAATGTTGTTATTGCCTTTGGAAATCTTTGTTAAAATCTAAACCCGAACATTCTAGACAAATACAAAATTTTCTATTCTTCAGAACTCAAATGGCTCAACGGCTTCTTAATTCATCTGAGAAAACTATAATTTAAATTTCCCTGTATCTTTTAGAATCTAAGTGGCACAGCGAATTTTTAATTCATCTATGTGATAAGCACATGAACCTCTAAAATACCATCATGTTAAATTAGCAAGAAAGATTATAAACAGATATGAAAATTGCCTAAAACTGTGTATGCCTTATTCTCTTTGGGGTATTCAAGTGTTCTAAGGGACTCAATTTTTACTCATTGACAGTATTTCTGTTACGTTTGTACTTATTAAGAATTTGTGGGAAAATAAAATAAAGCTAGGTCCAGTAAAATAGGGTCCTTCTGAACCCTTGACTTCTAGGGAGCTATATATAACAACTGTGCAGATGCTAAACTGAGTTCAACATAATTCACCAAAAGCGTTAGGCTTTGCCATTTTATTTCAGAATTACTCAAATTATGACAGCTTAAAAATAGCTTTAAGCTTTTAAAAATAATTATGGCTATGTATTTAGAACCTCTATAAAGTTATTTTTAGGCTCCTAGGAGATCTTAGACTATTAATATAAAAAACAATTTTATGCCGTTTTTTTTTACATTTCCTTCTAGAGCACATTCCATAAATACAAATGGGAGTCATTGGCCTATAAGAGAGCGGAAAAAAGATTTACATTTTTTAAGTTAAGCTTTGTGTTAACAATATGGTTGCTTATTCTATTCCTGGATTATTATTTCCCTGCTTAATGCATAGCTTAGCAAGCAAAGAGGGGGATGAGCTTGCCCCTGACAAGAATGAGGCCTCTTGGCTACTAAGCCCTGTAAGACGTGGTCTAGAACAAAGAGAAACACCACATTAGAAGGGAGGGCAGTCCTAAAGGTCTGGAGTCAGCATGGTTGAACAGTTTTAAAGTGAGGTGGAATCTCAGACCTGAGGGTTGGTGATATTAGATGAGGCCAGAAATGCTTTCCCAGAAGATACAAAAAAGTCCTTGAGCATAGATTAGACAGGTTTGGCAGTGGACCCGAATTAGGATGACAATGCCTGTGTCAGGTCAAAGGCCTCTGCCTACCTTCCAAGCTTCATTTGATGCCCCCTGCTGGATGTCCTGAAGGATACCAGCACCCCTCCACCCCCACCCCCAGGCTCACCCTCACTCTCCTCCCTTTCTTGCCATCCTTGCCTCAACACAAACACAAATATTCTATATTCCTTATTCTTTAAACAAAAATTGTTTTAATTTAAATTCCAGCATAATTAGCATACAGTATTATACTAGTTTCAGGTGTACAATATAGTGATTCAATAGTTCTATACATTACTCAGTGCTCATGATAAATGCACTCTTAATCCCCTTCACCTATTTTCCCCACCCACCTGTCATCTATCCTCCCCCACTGCAACCACCAGTTTGTTCTCCATAGTTAAGAGTCTGTTTTTTGGTGTATGTGTCTTTTTTGTTGTTTATTCATTTTGTTTCTTAAATCCTGCCTATGAGTGAAGTCATATATTTGTCTTCCTCTGACTGACTTATTTCATTATCTTCTCTTCATTCTTGACTCTGTAATGTTCTCATTCTGTTCCTCCTTCCTTCCCCTCTGATCACATATAGTCTGTCCCAAATGAGATTTTATCTGTTTCTCTATCTTCCCAAACACTCCTTTTCCTTCAAGGCCTACCTCACACCTCATCACCCCAGGAAGTGATCACTGACTGCTGTGGTTCATGTTAGTTTCTCCCATTACTACATCTTTATTTTACACATTGTTAAATGATACATGGTTTGTCATCTGACTATACACTCCCTCAAATAACATGCATCTTTAATTTCTCTCCAAGTCACCAGTGAACATGGCTCTCATTTTACTTCTGTTGTATTCTCCACAGGACCTAGCACAGTGTGGAAATGTAGAAGGCAGACAAGATAAAATGTGACACATGCTGATTATTTTGTGCTATCAGTGCTTAAAATAATTTATACTTTTTAAATGTTATTTATTTTTGAGAGAGAGAGAGGGAGAGTGAGAGTATGCACACACACGAGCAGGGTGGAGGGGCAGATAGAGAGGCAGAGAGACAATCCCAAGCAGGCTCTGCACTGTCAGCGCAGAGCCTGTCCCGGGGCTCGATCTCAGGAACCATGAGATCATGACCTGAGTCAGACACTCAACCAACTGAGCCACCCAGGTGCTCCATAATTTATACATTTGAAAGCATCTTCACAACATGACCTTTTCCCTTTTCTAGAAAAAATATTATTGATCTAAAAACAATCTGAGCTCATAATCTTTAGAAATACATAGAAACATCAAACTAATAGAAATCATGGGGGTGAGTAAGGCAATTCAGTAATTTTAGCAATGAGAGTGAGACTCCCATTGAAGTCAGTTTGGTTTGCTTTAGTAGTAATTTTCTGAAATGGTAAGAATAGTTTTAAAAACTCAAGACATGGATAGTTAAGTCATAGGTAACAGGAGAAACAGATAAAAACAGTTTTGAATTTGCAAATGCCAAATCTGTCTTTTTAAAAATGAATTGGGGAAAAAGAGTCCTTAACTCTCAGACTCTCTACCTTCTTACTTACAGAGGTATTTATAGGCCACACAGCCAGCCTGGTCACAGTCTAAACCACTGTGTCCCTGGGTGTGCCCATACTTGGATAGGTATCGAGGGGAAGCATTACTGCCAGGGTTAGGCATTTTTTGCAAAAATGTTACCTCCTAGCCCTGAGTTTCAAATTTAGCTTGTTTTAGAGGCCTTAAAAATCTGTATCTGAAATCATCATTTTATCTTTTCCTGTGGTAATTTAAATCCTGAGGAAATTTTGGTCTAACGAGCTTCAAAAAGCCTGCTGAGCTGCTCTGAAGAATAAGGTTCTGCTGACTTAAAAAAAAAAAAATCTGAGCTCATAATCTTCTTTAGCAATACACAGGAACATCAAACAGATGTACCACAGAATCATGGAGCCGAATGATTAAGGTGTTTCTGAATTCAATAAGAAACCATTTAAGGGATCTGGGACCAGCTTTATCTCATACCTATATCTCCTCTGACATTTCCTATGTTCTTTGTTAGAAGGAGTAGAAGAAATAAACAATTACTAGAAGATTAGCCATTATTTCTCTGCTACATTTGTTAACCCTTCAAATCACTGGTCATTGATGGCATGGCTCCTAGATTCTCCCACCTGCATATATGGAAGAGCAGTGTTGTTCTTCCTTTCTCACGACCGTGAGATCATGACCTGAGCCGAAATCAAAAGTCAGGTACTCAACTGACTGAGTCACCCCAGTGCCCCCCTTTTATTGTTCTCTATCAATAAAGACATAATGGCAAGAATTTTTAGCTAGAAGTTACATGAGCGATCCCTGCAGGAAAGAGGTCCAGAGAGGGCTGGAGAACTGCCAAGGCCTCAGTCCAGGTCAGAATTACCTCTAGGCTCAGAAACAGACTCCAATCTGTGGATTTAGAGCTCGAGGCTCTTTACATCTAATGGGCCGCCTCACTATTGTTCTCCATGGAGGGTTGGCTTCTTTTAGTAACATACCAGAATTTCGGCCACATTTCCTATATTTATTCGTGCTTCATCCCTGACTTTATCACAAAAACTTGTACACACAATCTGATACTCATGCCCTATCCATCTAGTTTGTGCCAGCCTATACTGCACTATCTGCTCCCAAACTGTCTTCTTATTAGCTTCCAAGATTCTTCTCTTTTTCTGCTCCCGCTGATTGGTAAGGCACCTGCTTAGGTCCTGAGTCTCTCTTGGGCTATTATTCCATGCTGCTTTTCCTCTGTTGATGAATTCTTGTAAAGCTGCCAGCAAAATTCTGATCCTCCACAAAGAATGTCACTCCCATCTCCAGACATCTCTGGAGTATGACATCTGCTTGCCAACAGTTTATGCCAGCTCCTAACTGGGTACCTTGTTGAAGCCAGTAGATCAGTTAAAGATAATATGTGGCTCAATTATTTACAGGTAGTTGCCATTCTGAAACCAGGCTTATTCTGTTGGATTCAATAGCAACTAAGAAAAGTTCACTTTGTTTGCAAAAAAGTAAGAGTGTCAATAGCAAAAGTAATTCAATATCTGCAGAATAAATTGCAAGCCAAATCAGTGTTTTCCAGGTCTGAACCAAATAACACATACAGAATGCCCAACAAATGCTGTTCACTGTGATTCCTTCTGTTTATACTGGTTTTACTATGTCATTTTAGACTTCACAATAACCTTTGGGGCAAGAGGATATAACCCAGGTCTGTCCAACTCCAAATCTCTGTATTTTCTATAATACATAATGAAAATTTGTCTCTTTCCAGCTGGGGCTCGGGGTAGGGAGTAAGGGAAGCTTCAGGTATACAAATCCAACTCTCACTTGTGGGTTGGCACCACCTAGTGGCAATTATCCTGCCCCATTTAAATGCCATGAGAAACTCTAGACCCAATCATTGGTTGGGTCTTCCAGATAGCAGTAGTGATTCTGGTACCTGTTTTACCAACCTGACCCAAGGACATTGGACTTGCAGAATTCTGGAGACTCCAGGACCTACTTACTCTTCATCTCCCCACTTCCTGAGGAGAGGTCATCTGCCATTTCCTGCCCTCCATGAACTCCCTACACACACACTATGCTTTCCCTGACCAACAACCAGCAAAATAGTAACTGTAGGAGGAAGACCAGAGCCAATAGTCAGTTGTGTTGTATGGAGGTGGGAAAGAGGTTTAACTGTCTTTCACAAATGGAATATTATTTCTAAGAGTTCAGCTTCACTGATGAAATCCCATGATCACTTATATTTAGTTCAATAAATTTATATATATTTAGTTGAAATCTAGCAACATTTCTAGCAGCTAGTTAAGAGAGTATATAAAAGTAGATATAATAATTTATGAAGATAAGATGTTGCACTGGGTCTAAATTATTACAAGTTAAGAGGTTAGTATTAGAAAGTGGGAAGTCACTCATAAAAAATTAATTATCATCATGAATACTATATATAAAAATATGCCAAACACATGTGTGAAAAGTCGCCATACAAAACTTGAATGAAGATGTAGGCAGCCATTGCTTATTACACACTTACGATTTTTTTTAATGTGGGGGGAGGGCTGTGGATAACTCAGATAAGATAGGCATAGGTAACAAACAGATAAGTAACACATGACATCCTTTAAATTTGATCCAGAGAATTACCCAAATCACTTGGAATATTGAGGAAGACAGACTTACCTACATTTGTTTCCTGGGTCTGCTGTTTACTAGGTTTGTAAATTTATAAAAGTTCATTTTTCTAAACCCCAATTTCTTCATCTATATATAGGGCACAGTAATATCCACCCTGTTGGTTGTTACAAAGATTAAATAAAATAATGTAAGTAAAGGATTCAGTATAGTGCCTGCACATAGTAAACCTTCAATAAATAGTAGTACAATTAGCTATGACTACTGACATTATTATTATTATTAATTCAGAAATGGTGCTTGAAAAAATGGCTCCAATATCACCAGAAGTGCTTGACTGCCTCTAACACATTCTCTGTTGCAAGATAACTTCACCTGAACTGGATAGAGAACAGGAGCCAGCAAGTAGGGCTCTCTTTTCCTGCACATGAAGGTATCAAAGAGTAAATTTTATTTCCTCACTTTAGTAGAGAAACTGCAGTTAATAAACTTTCAAGTCTAGGTAACTCCGCAGAGATCCATTAGTTTCTGTTGGAAATGTGTATACGTCCAGCTGCAGACTAGACCAAGCTCATTTTTACTCCTTTTTTTTAAATCATTCAAGTCCTCTTAGTCTTCCTATTAAAATGCTATAAGTCTATAGTCTAACACTATAAGTCTAACAATTTGTTATTTCATAAAGAGTCTAACACAATGATTCTTAAACTTTTTGGAGTCACTGACCTCTGGAGAGTCCCCCAATAATAATGTATAATATATATAATATAATACATTACATTATATATGCACACATTATAAAAATACAACATATGCATGCATTGTATACACAAATTATCATATGTAGTACATACTATATATATATATATGTAGTACATACATATATATACACACGTGTGTGTGTATATATATATATGCATACTATATATGTATATACAATGTGTACATATATTATACTCATGCACACACACATACACAGTGTATCTTGTCTAAATTCTGGAAACTCAAACCCTGCTTAAAAACTCCAGGTCTTACGTCAATTTCAGAATCATATTAAACCTTTGAGATTAACTCTAGCAAGGCATTCAAAGGAAAAATGCTGCTTACATTCTCTTCATCAAGCACAGAGTTCTCTCAATGAAAAGATATCACCTTCTGGTAGAAATGGAGCCACTTAACCTTCAGTGTAGAACTTAGGTAGGAGTGGTGTTCAAAATGGTTACCAGTCAGCCCTCAGTGGCATCGTTCAATCAGAATACGTGCCATTAGTGCTCAGGCGAGTTCCTGGAGGCCCTCAGCTGTTTCAGGAGTTAACCCATTTAGTTCCTGGACTGTGGAAGGATGGAAAAGATCACCGCTGGCAGAGGCAAAGGTGGTGGGGGTACGAGAGTCTTGGGACAGCAGAATATGGTTGTATTTCAATATTATAACATGCAGGACACCAACATTGGTGGGTCCCACCTGAATATCAGCTCTGTGTTTAGATAAAAAGGTGAAGAAATAATTTCACACTCAAGATCAAGATACCCCTGCAAATGTGAGGAAAGATAATTTTGTAATCCCAGAAACTTTATAGTAGAAGATGAATCCATCTTCACAAGAAAGGGTTGAAAAAAAAACAAGAAATAAACTTATTTTTGCACTCTCTTTGGCTATTTAATTTGGTTATTGCATCAGTGAGTATCATCAGTTTTCTTTGGGCATTTATGATTTCCTTGTTTTTTTATAGCACTTTTTTAAAAGATATATTAAGGAATTCAGAATATGGTACTATATTATATAATAAAAAATAATAATATGAGAATGGTGATGATGAACAAAAGTAAGTTACTTTATAATAATGCCAAATGTTGTGCTTTAGACTTCACATGTTATTTTACATATATCAACTCTTTTAATCCATGCAGCATCCTAGGATACAGGGATTATCATATCCACATGAGAATTTTAACGTTCAGAAAGTTAACTCACTCAAGTCTACACAGCTAGAAAGCAGAAGACAACACTCATACATAGGTCTTCTGATCTGAGTTCAGAGCTCTTTCTACTCTATAAAGCATCCTGGAATTCCTGGGGGTTTTCTTTATGTAGAAGGTCACTATGTAAATTACAGTATTCTAGAGGTTAAAACATGAACGAATGAATGAATGAATGAATGAAAAATACGATCATTTTATCTTAGTAGCAGATGTATGTATTTGTGATCACTTCTTTAGGTGTAATGCCAGAATCTTTCATACCCAAGTTCTGAGACTAAAAAGAACATGATAGGGGCGCCTGGGTGGCTCAGTCAATTAGGCATCCAACTTCAGCTCAGGTCATGATCTCACAGTCTGTGAGTTCAAGCCCCACATCAGGCTCTGTGCTGACAGCTCAGAGCCTGGAGCCTGCTTTGGATTCTGTGTCTCCCTCTCTCTCTGCCCTTCCCCTGCTCGTGCTCTGTCTCAAAAATAAATAAAAACATTAAAAAAAAATTTTAAGGGGACATGGTAGAGGTTCCTGGAAATCTGTGTCAACCTGATACCAGGGTCAAGAATTTCCTATTTTCGGGCAGCTGGGTGTCTCAGTCGGTTAAGTGTGGTGAGTTTGAGCCCCATGTCAGGCTCTGTGCTGACAGCTTGGAGCCTGCTTTGGATTCTGGGTCTCACTCTGTCTCTGCCCCTCCACCACACATGCTCTGTCTCTGTCTCAAAAATAAATAAAAGTTAAAATTTTTTTAAAGAATTTCCTATTTTATTCCCTCATTTTCAATGCCTAGCCATACAACGTTGTGTCTAAAGCACACCAATCAGCTAGAGTGGCCTTAGGAGTTTACCATTAGCAACTAATTGCTACAGAAGTGGGTAACAGACCATTTATATAAGCAGATTGTGCTAAAGTCTCAGAAGATATAACATTCTCAGAGATGTGCAAACCATAATGTTTTGAAATGAAATAGAAAGTTAGCTAACAAGAAGAAAACACTGCTCCATCTGTAGCTTGCAGAAAATTCTATTAGCCTATTTCTAAGCTTAAGACTTATCAGTGGCTGGTGTGTCAGATACAGAGCACCTATCATGTAAGTTACGCTGGAATGCAATAGGCTTCCAGGGCTGGAGGGAGGGAATGTCAGCTGAAGAAAAGCTAAGCCAGGAAATAGGAGAGATCCACAAACTCTCTGGATGACCCCAACAGGAGTGAGGTCCCATAGCCATCACCTTCAGTCCCTCACTTTAATGAAAATGTGACTGATATCCAGAGGACAGAAATCCCTTCCTCAAGGTCACACAGGGGCTGGTGGTTTTCAGTGAAAGTGGAACTTTTTAGGAAAAGGACTGAGCAAACAAGTACTACAATTTATGTGTAAGGAGAGGGGTGAGGAAGGGAGAAGATAAGGAGTCATTTCTCAGCTCCTACCCTATATCAGCTACACTGCAAGAAACTCACATTGTTCTTCTCTACAAGCGAGAGGTTGCCATTGTTTGTGTTACTATACAGGTGAGAAAAATGATCTTGGATAATTTTTTTAGTTGCTCAAGGCCACTAGATAATTGAGTGGTAGAGTGACCCTTAACAGAATGGATTCTGACCCTGGTTCTTCCATTTCCAATGTTGCTCTTTCTACCCTACCATGTTCTCAATCTGAAACTCAAGCTACAAATATCCACTTCATGCAAAAATTATGGAATGAGTGTTAAAGTCTCAATACCCTGGTAATTTATTCTGGAACCAGTATATGTATAGAACCAAGGAGGGGTATAGAATCAGAATATAGAGAGAGACTATATAGATGGAATATAAAGAGTAAAGCCTGAAACTATGAACAAAATTTTTGAAGCCTAAACTACCTTGCACATTGTTGGTAGCTTATAGATGAGTTCTTTCATCTAGAAAACACAGTTCTCAGGAAATTCAATCCTTAAAATGTGAATTCATTTATCCTTAATCAAGAGTTGTGTTAATATATCAATTAGAGCTTCAGAGAATTCAGGAAAGTTTATTTAAATTTGAAGGTTTTTCTTTTCAGCAACAAAACATTTTTTTTTCCAGCACTACAAAGAAATTGGATAATGTAGATAAGTATTCATTCCAAATCTAAAAGCTCACAGAAGTCAAGTGCTGCTTGAAATTTGTCAAAAATCATTTACATATCCATCTTTCAAACAAATCACTTCTCTTTGTTTGAAGGCCAAAGATGGAGGTTTCGGTCACAATTACACGTTCCACTACATGCTATATCACGCAGCCAGCAAATGATCACGTGTACATTGCCACATTTCATTGAATTATTGATTTTATGAAATACAGACTTCTTGGCCTCAGATCTTCAACTTTTCTAAAAATGGCACCATTAATTTATGAATCTTGATCAGCACCGCAGATCCAGATAAATTCATGACTTGATTACTTGCTGTTCCCTAGGCATCCCTGCTCTTCCTCCTTCCCCTCCCACACACTTGCTCTGACAGTTCCTTGCATCTCAGACTCTCTCCCTTCCATATCACCTCCTAACTAAACACCAGCCCTTCTACCCATCTCCTTAGTCCAATGAGATTTCCTCTCTCCATTTTCTATTCACATCCCTTCCTGCCTAGAATTAGAAAATTCTCAGTGTGAGCCTGAGTATCCCACTTCATCTGAGGAGGTCGGATCAGTCAGGAAAGTGTCATCTGTTGAGACCAGGCAGAACCTGGGCATCTGTCGGCACACCACACCAACTCAGCAGCCTTTCTCTAAGAGGGGTTCTATCTGCCTGCTACGTGAATGCCCTTTTCAATGACTGGTTAGAGCCCTTTCATGTGCAGTAAAACAAACAAACAAACAAACAAAAACTTAGGGACTAAATCTGCCACCACCAAGGATGCTTTAGCTTTAGGACATATTCAGCTCCCAGTTTTCGTGCCTTCAAACAGCTGGGCGTGAAGGAAAAGAGACAAGAAAAGTTCAGATATTCTCATTGTATTTTCTCAGGGATTAAACCAGAAAATGAAGAGGTGCTGATAATGACGGGAAAGGTGATGAAGTAAGGTGACTGTGGCTCCCAGTTTAATTTGCCTTACTTCTGTCACCCAGTGGGGTAAAGTGGGCCCAGCCCTTTACCCTGAGCAAGTCCCCACAGTGGGCTGGTGTGCAGACGCCCTTCTCATTCTCATTCACTCACAAGGTGAAAGTCATCCCAGACCCAATGTGAGCAAGGCGCTGTGTCAGACGATGGGGCAAGTGATAGGAAAGGTAAGTGTGGCTGAAAATGTTTAAGCGGCAATAGTCAGCCCAAATAACTTAGAGTTAATGGAATTATAAAGATTTTCTGCACAAGCCCTTCCTTCATTCTACAGATGGAGAATTTAAGACACTGGTGGGATGGGTGTGGGCAGAAGACAGGCTCCTACCAGACTGTTCCCACAAATACAATTAGAACCTATTAGCACTTTTTTGCCATAGTACCAAATCACAATGGTTTAGCCAGAAAAATATACAAGACCAATTAAGTGACTACTCTCCACACTCTATTTTGCTATAGGCTATGCAGACAATTAATTAAAACAGATTAGGCAGAGGGGAAAATTCTCTACTAGGGCAAAGAATCCAGGATACTTGAATACCCTTCGCTGATTCAAGACCTTGGAATTACACCTGCTCCTTCTTCAACTCAACTGTGATGAACAGAAATTTTGTCTGGAGTTGTTGTTTGCCCTAGTGTTGTTTGAGACTGCATACTTTTTACAAAGCGCCATTAGGATAAGCTCTCTTCTTTGGAAGAGGAGACTCTGTCCTTGTGAACTGTCACTGTCTTTGCTGACGTCTCCTGGGGCATAGTTTGAACTTACCTGGTCTTGGGTGTTGAATCCAATTCTAATCTGCTGCTCCCAGCATCTCTGATCTTGTGATGGACATTGGTAAACAGGTATTTATTTACACATTGTGTTCTAGTCCTGGCCACAGACATTTTGGGTCAGCTGACTTTCTTTCCTCTTACCACTGCAGACTTCTCAAGGTTGTGGGATATTTGGGGGTTGCTCACCATGCAGAGAGCTTAAGAGTCTGAGAAGTGGTCCTCTTCTCCATGGTAGCCAGGGTCCTCACCCAACTAATGCTCCTCTACTATCCAAGCATCGTGCAGGCTTCAGCACTTTTCTTTGGGAGTTACAGTTGCCTTGCAGAACAAAACCCTTCTGCCCCACATGCCTTTGATCTTCCAGAGCTGAGTCTGAGGCAAACAGGAAAGGGGATTTCTTGGAGACTCAGTGCATGTCAGATCAACTCACAGCTCTTCCAATTGCTCCTTGCTGCCCTTTGATATTTTACGGTTCTGATTCACCATTCAGAATACATTCAAAAGCTGATCATTCCTCTCCCCTCCACCACTACCATGATGGTCTAAGCCACCATCATCCCTCATTTGTATTATTGCAGTTGCTTCCTCTCTGGTCCCTCTGTTTCCTCCCCTGGTTCTCTGGAGTCTATATTCAGAACAGCAGCCAGAGTGATTCCTTTAAAAATGCAAGTTACATAACATCATTCCTCTGCTCTACAAAACCCTTCATTGGCTTCCCATTCACTCAGAATAAAATCTAAAGTTCCGATGTTGACCTGAGAAACCCCAGGTAATTTGCTCTTCTCTCCTCCTCTCTGACACTCTGCCCCAGCCACCTCTTAATTCAGGCCTGGGTGCAGGAGGTTCCCTTTGCTCAGACCCCAGATATCTGCCTGGCTTCTCCCTCACAGCCTTCAGGTCCGATAAATGATCACCCATCAGGCAGACCTTCCTTCCCTCACAACCATATGTAAAATAGCAATGATACCCCTTCTGTAACACTCCTTGTCTGTTTCCTTCTTCCCTTTTCTCCCCATGGCACTTATTACCACCTGACTTATATGTTTTTTTGTGATATAATTATTGTCCAGCTCCACCCATCAGGATGTAAACTCCATGAGAACACGTTGTTTTGTTCACTACTATATATACAGAGCCCAGTATGTTTTAGATGCTCCATAAATAATTGTAGGATGAATGAATGAATAAGTGAATGGATGAATTCCAAAGTAAGATATACCAAACGCTGGCTCTCTATATGCAAAGTCAATGTTTTGGAACTGGAAAAAAAATCTCATAGAAAATGCATTGGGTTTCAAGATGATTTCCTCTTATTGTGCACTTTTAAAAGTCTATTTTGAAACTCGAAGCTGAGCATTGATTTCTTTGTTCTGGGTTGTATCTGCCCTCCCTCTGAGGTTTGAAAGATACTGGCTCAATGGGTAGAAGGCTCTAGAACAAGGGGGAAAAAAGCAGGAAGAAAAATCCTCTCTTTATGAAAATCCTTGTATCGCATCTCTCTACCTAAGAATGTTGTAATAAGGATTTGAATGGTTTTGGTCTTACTTTGCCTAGAGACTTATTTCATTCTCAGCCTTGCCTTGAATTCCCTAAATATTGATAGGGTAAGCAGCTTGTCTCTTAGGTTGAAGTCATGAAAGAAAGCAAACTGCAAGAAAGCAAAGCTGTTACAATTTTCTGAAGAACACAGGGGGAGCTAAGGCCTGAAATATCTGGTAAGGACATTTGAACAAGAGACTTCCCTGTTAGCTCTGCTTTCAAACATTGGATAATAGGCTTTAATAATAAAACACTGAGTGCTTAACTGGACACAGTGGAGAAAGTGAATAGAATGAGTGGCATCAAATGATGAATAGAATATTTTTGGACTTTCCAAATTCAATAATGGCTTATACCTGGATTGTAAGTTGGCAATCCACAGTTATCTGTCCTCAAGCATGTGTTATTTCATATTTGTTAATGGGAAAATTTCACGTGTAAGTACTGATTCTCAGTCTCCTTTAAAGAAAATGGAACGTCTGCCATCCTTACTTGTTAAGAAACGTTATCCAAACATTGGAAATAACTCAGAAAGATTCCTACATACTCCTTCAGTCTTAATAGAGTGTTACCTAATAAATCTTCCAAGATTTATACAATTATCTCAACCCTGGACTAGATCTAGGCCCTAGATTATAAGCATGCAATCTTGCTTGATTTGTGGTTTACTATTGATTAGGGCCAAAAGTCTTTAAAGTTAGATGTTAAATTGTGGAAGACTGATTGGTTGCAAATTATTTTTGTCCAGTAGAAAAAAACAACCCCAAAGGTAATAGTTCTATTTCTCTGTAGGGCATCAACCGATTCTGTAACTAACTTAATCTTATTTTAGTATTCTTTCTTCTGTTGACTATATAAATATGCCAGCCTCTCATTTTCTCTAGCTTTCTCCAGCCTCCCATTGAACCAACTTTATCATCTTGCTAGTTTCTTATTAATGAACCAAATTCATCTTTGACATGTATTCACTATACGTTTATAAGACAGTCATGCTTCTATGTTTTAGAAAATCATATTTGGATCTGCTTTGCATTCCTAAATGGTAACCAATAGCTGAAATCACCAGTAACTGCTTGCATTAAGAAGCGTACCTCTCCAGTTCAATTGTCCCCTCCTCTAACACCTTATTTTATTCCCAGTCCTCTCTGTCATTCATGTGTCCTTCCTGGCCTCTATTAGCTTAGCTGTTCATAACTTCTGACTTGCACCATGAGGTTTTAGTAGAGCAGCAAGTTTTACACTTGAACTTGCCTCAGAACCTCCTGGGAGGCTTGTTAAAACAAAGGATTGAGCCCCACTCCCAGAGTCTCTGACTCAGCAGCACTGGGATGATGGGGCTCCAGAATTTGCATTTCTAACAAGTTCTCAGGGGATGCTGAACATACAGCTTAAGGACCACACTTGGAAAATAGTGCTGTAGTCAGTGGGGGGACTGACCTTGGTCTCGATGGGTGAGAAGCTATGAAAACACTCTAAGAATTTGGTAAACTGAATGCAAGACACAGTAAAGTAAATTTCATTAAAAAAAAACTTTTAAAATGTGAATTATAAAACATCAGATAATTGACAGCTTTTCGCATGATGCTTACTGCACTTGAGAATCCGCTGTTGATGGTACTAACAAAACAAAAAAGAGCATTATATATTTATTATAAAGTCAAGACCCAGCTCAGTGATTCCATTTCTTGTTTGTCTTCATGTTAAGTTCTTTGAGAGCAAAAAATTCCTAGTAGCCTCCCCGTTGTGGTCTTTAACATCAACTTATGGTAAGAGCCTGGCAAATACCTACTGACGTATGATTGATGTGTTCCTAGGTATTCTTATGGTTTCCAAAGCCGTTCATACTCATTACCTCATTCAGTACTCACAACAATCCTGTGAGGTAAATAGGGCATATGGATGACACTACACTACAGATAAATATGTGGCTTTCTCTAGGACACATGCAGCAACACCAGGAATAGCCCTTGATCTTTTATCTTGCTCAGCAGGATTATTTACTGACACATAATGATGACCAGATTGATACTACAATAAGGTCTTATGGGAAGCCAAAAGATTCTTAAATACAATTGAACTCGCAATGTATATGCTCACACATAGCAAAAAAACCATCTATTTTACCAAAGAATATATATTGCATACAGGAGTTTGGCACTGGCCACTTAGGATGAGATAAAAATAGATTCCATGCCACCAATTAATTAGCTTCAGATAGGAAAGGAATGTGCTGAACTTTCTGGAATTCAAGAGCTTGCAAAGAGAGACGATAGTGTATAGACAGAGCATGGGTACTAGACTCAGACAAATCTCCACTCTGTCTCTGACCACTTATAAAACCTTGAAAAATCATCTCACTTCTATATGAACTTTAGTTTTCTTGCCTGTAAAATAAATCACATGTATGTATTAAAACCTAAATTTCTTGTAAAGATGAAGTAAAAATCCAAGTAAAAATAGGAATGGACCTATAAAGTACCTAGTCCAGGGTCTTAAGCACTAAGAGTACCCAAGAAGGGTACCCACCTCCTATCTCCACTCCAATTCCTTGGAAGGAAAGGAGAATTTGCTGGGACTGCTAGGATTTCAACATTCACTGAGATGTTGGATGAATATCTATTGCTCATTTCCATTGAATTATCACAATTTTGTTGAATTTTTCAGGCATCCGACCACAGCATATCCCAGAAAAAGCAAATACAGGCATGTTATTGCAGTGCTGATACCATTCGCCAGTGACTGCTGCACTAAGAAATCAGCAGAGCCTATTAGCACCATGGCAGGTGACTTCAATGGTTGTCAGGTGCAACATAATGTATTTTCATTTGTGTCGTGGTGCGGGAATCAATGAGAAAGAACAAGGCAACAGCTTGAGTCACAGAGGAGAAAAAGGGGAGAATATTGGATGAATTGCATTCATCTGGGATGCAGAAGTTTTATACAATTAGAAGTGGCAGGAAAGGAAATATACATAATTATAGTCTGCATACAACTGGGAACAAATGGAAAGAGTGGCGGTGGTGAGGGAGAAGAGAAGTGAAATCTGAGAAACTGGCCGCTCTGCATTCCAGACACAGGGAGATTTCCTCTGCAAACAGCGCTCTGGCTAGACTTGCCAGTTCTGTGTATGACAAAGCAGAAAACAAATGCACTGATTAAAGTGCTGAATTCATCCTCAGACTCCAATGCAACTACGAGGGGAGCATCAGTTGGACGGCAGCCTGGCATTTTCAGGCAAACAATACTGGGCTAGGTGGCACACCCGGAGTAGCTACATGCATTTTCCTGGCTCATATGCTCAGAAACGGTAAAGTGGGTAGTAAAGGTTGAGTTTGATTAGAACAGAGATATTAGAAAACATGACACTCCGTTCCCTGTGGTAAGAACACAGCAGGCTCCAGTTGTGCTAAAATGGACCACCCACAACTTCCCTGGGGGAAATGCAATAGCACTTCTGTGACTTAGAGTAAAACCTCAGCCTTCCCTAGCAACGCTCATTACCGCATTATTGCGGATGTGTTACAGTCTAAATTGTGTTACAGAAATCTAAGCAACTATACTTAACCAAGCCTAACATTTACACTGCCCCCCAGATACCAACACCACCACTGAATAACAGCAAGAGAGAAACAAGCTGCATTTCTCGTGGGTTACTGGAAGGGAATATATTATATTGTTTGGGACCTAGAGGCTGGCTTATTCCTACTCAGCTACCTTCAGTCCTTCTACCTGACTAATATTTCATTCCTTGTGTAATTTATAATAATTTCAAATATTTACTAAATGTTTAAGTGCTAGGGAACGAGAAAAGCATTTTATGTGGATGACTATTTCCCATTCTAAAGTACAGGCTACCCTGAAAGCTGAAACCCTGGTTGATTCATGAGCTTGGGGACATGAGAGTTATTGGTTTTGATATCCTTAGAGAGTAGTGTTTCTCAAACATATGTGTGTCACCCGCACACATCTCCTGGGATTTTGTTAAAATGCAGACTGTGTTAGCCCGTCAGGTGTAGATCCTGAGAATATCCAGGTGATGCCCTAGAGCACATGGCACAGCAAACAGCAGATGCTTTATAAGTGTTACATGGACCAGGGTGAAGGTCAAGACACTTAGATGAGCCAACCATGCTCCAAATCCAAGGAATTGCACAGGCTAGCCAGTTTCCTCCAGCTCTAAATTACAACATACTGTTTAAGAACGTCAACTTTGGGATCCTATGGACCAGAGTTTGGGCCTTAACTTTGCCATTTATTAACTCTGACCTTGGATAAGTTAACTTCTCTGAACCTCTATTTTCCTGACTCTAAAATGGCTAGACTACTTCAGAAGGTAATTATGAGGATTAAATTAAACAACATACTTTATAGCACAGAGCCTGCCATCTGAGAGATAGTAAAAATGACAACCAATATTGTTATTATTGCTGTTTGTATAAGTATCTCCAATTTTCAGTTTCTTTTTTTTAATAAAGAATTTATTTTTAAGTAATCTCTCTGCCAGCGTGGGGCTCAGACTTACATCCCTGAGATCAAGAGTTGTGTGCCCTTCCCACTAAGCCAGCCAGGCACCCATCTAATTATCAGCTGCTAACCTTAGCAGAAGGAGGAGAACAATTTTGATGGGGGAAAGATTTAATGATTTATTAAGCTAATACATATTTATTGAGGGCTATTCTGAGCCGGGTATAGTCTAACACAGAGGATACCTCTTTTTTTTTTTTTTTTTTTTTTTGAGAGTGAGAGAGAGAGAGAAAGAGAGAGAGTGAGAAAGAATCTCAAGCAGGCTCCCTGCTGTCAGCGTAGAGCTAGATGTGGGGCTCAATCTCATGACTGTGAGATCATGACCCAAGCTGAGATAAAGAGTAGGATGCTTAACCAACTGAACTATCCAGGTGCCACAAGGGTACCTCATTTTAAAATAAGTCAGAAAATCAGGGAACCTAGGTGGCTCAGTTCGTTAGGTGTCAGATCCTTGACATCATCGGCTCAGGTCACGATCTCACAGTTTGTGGGATGGAGCCCTACACCAGGCTCTGTGCTGACAATGCAGAGCCTGCTTTGGATTCTCTCTCTCCCTCTCTCTCTGCCCCTGCCCCCTCTCAAAATAAATAAACATTTTTTAAAAAATAAAAAAAATAAAATAAGTCAGAAAATGACACCACTTCCATGTGCCTGACATTCTGCTGGGAGGGAAAAACAATAAATAAACACATAAATAGCGATGAATGATTTTTTAAAATGAAACATCCAACTACATGACATTCTGGATAAAGCAAAACTATGGAGACAGTAAAAGATTAGTGGTTGCCAGGAGTTAAGGGGAGAGAGGAATGAATAGGCAGGGCACAGAGGATTTTTAGTGCAGTAAAACTATTCTGTATGACACTGTAATGGTGGTTACATGCCATTATATATTTGTCAAAAGCCACAAAATGTACAACACCAAGGGTGAACCCGAATGTAAATTATGGACTTTGGTAATTATGATGTGTCAATGCAAATTTGTCAATTGTAAAAAATGTGCTGTTCTGGTACAGGATGTTAATATTGGGGAAGTAAGTTATGCCTGGGGGAGGGCAGAGGGTATATGGGAACTTCTCTGTACTATCTGCTCAATCTTCCTGCGGATTTAAAACTGCTCAAAAAAAAATGAAGTCTATTAAAAAAAATAAAGTAGAGTGAAGGGGAGAGGGCGGCTGGCAAGGAAGGGGGGCATTTGAGATATTGTGATCAGGGAAGTTCCCTCTGATGAGGTGGAATCGTGCAAGACATGAATGATAAGGAGGAACCAACTATGCAAAACCATCCCTCACTTCTTCTCTGACATTGTCAGCTCACGTTGTGTCTGTAGACATGAAGGTTACACACAGTCTCAGAGGTAAGATGTGTAGTCGAAGTCGGCTGATGAGGGGCTCCACTCTGAGAGGCACACATTTCCTGCCCAACTGTATGTGTCCAACTCACTTTCTAAAGGGCAACATTTCAACAGGTACCTTCTAAGGAGAAGGTCTATGATACCACCAAGTGTACGGCCAGCTAAAACCATAGCTTCTTATAAATATCTGGCTTTTATAATTAAATCAGTGCACATTAATAATAACTGCCACTTACTTGGCACTCTCTAATCTATGTGCCATATATCTGACTCTCATGACCTCACTGATCACCAGGGGGAACCCATAGCAAAATATGGTTATTCTCCTTCTACACAGGAAGAAACAAGGCTTAAAAAGTCATATAAACTCTCCAAGGTCCTACCATTCTTAAAAACCAGAGCAAAGATTTGAACCCAGGTCCAGGCTGCCCAACAAGCTTGCAGCAAACTTCAGTCTTCCTGCTGACTCAAGAGTATAAACCTTCGTCTCCCCAACTGTGTGCTCTATCTTGAAGCAATCACGGGAGCAGGCTGAGTAAACCACGTGACATGAACTTTTATTACTGGAATGCAATAAGAATGCAAAGACACGGCTTCAAGGACACACACACGCATACGTGCACACACATGCATATTTGGCCACACTTTTACCTTTCATCTCCTGATTGCTTCTCTACAATTTTTGAAATATTTTCATCATAGGACACAAAGGGAGTCATTAGTTAGCCATTGACTGACTACTGCGCATAAGAAATCTGCTATCTAGTTAAAGATGGAAAAAAAAACCATGCCAGGCTGCCACACCTCATAGCAGTTTGGGTGAAATCCAGCTGTTTCCAGGGAAAGCTGATGAGGGCACTTTGGCATGATGTCAGAGGAGCAGTGCTGTTGAGAGGGAAGCACCAAGAGAGGGTAACTCGACCTCACGGCAAGGAAATCAAGGCTTGGAACAAGAAGGGGAGGAAGGAGGAACAGGTAGGTATTTGGAGTTAGTGGAAGAGGAGAGGTTTTAGAGGCATCAGGCTTGAGTTTTCATCTTGCTGTTTGCTCACTGGAGCATTGGTTTCTTTATAAAATGAGGACAGCAACACCAGAGTGAGGAGAGGCTAAATGTGATGTGCCTGCTCTTACACACGCCTGACACATAGCACACTCCCCACATACACTGGTTTCTTTGTTGGTATAAAGATTTTTTTTTATTTTCAATCCACTGTTTAAAAAAAAAAAAAAGGCATGTCTATTATCACTCTTGTTACTCCAGGTCATGCTTCATTAGTTTTATTTAAGCTCTTCATCTATACCAATAGAATTTTGACAAAAATGAAAAACAAAAAAACAGAAAAAGACATAAACCTTTCGTTACTGGAAGTTTTTCTATCAGCCCTCTCCATGTCAACAGCAGTAAATAAGAATAGTTAACATTTGCTGAGCACTTACTGTGAGTCAGTCGCTATCTTAGACTGAATTCAAACTCACGATAACCTTGCTAGATAGGTGCCATTATCATCCCCATTTCACAGATGGGGAAACTGCAGTGCAGCGAAGGAAGTCATGTGCCCAAGTCTCACATTTAGTAGGTGGTAGAAGCAGGATTCAGAACATGACTCCATAGCTTTGTGGATGAGTATTTACCAGGAGAGGAATACGTACCCAAGTTGATGATTTGTCCCCTCATGAGAAGCCGTCAGTAGGCTGCAGAGCCCCCTTTTAGATCGGTACAGAACCTACTCTCCAATAGCAGAATCTTCTTACATTTCCAGTCAGATAAGCAGTTCATGTTAGCAGGGAGCAGACTGCCCAGCCAACAGCGAAGGCTATGAATTTCTTCTGACCTTCTGAGAAGATGCTTTTACATCTAGAGGCAGATGATTCCATTATTTCCACTTTGCTGTGAGCCTCAAAATTGCTGACGATTAGATAATTCAGCCCTCTGGGAAAATCCAGGTCCCGGTCTTAAGTCTCTAACCCTTATGCCAATTTGATAAGTGGTACAGACATAACATGGCTCTTTAGGTTGTCTAAATTTACCAGCTCTGAAAGATTTAATGCAGAAGGAGTCCATTATGGCATGGTCAGTCCAACATATTCTGGCACTTTACCAGCTTAGCGAGGCAGACTTAAATAGGAAGATACTAAAAAAAAAAAGGCATTTGGCAGAGCTATAATGGGCATCTAGCTTAGGGGACAGAATCTGTAGTTAGTTGACTTGGGAAATTCTGTATTACTTCCAGATAGAGCTTGTATCACTCTCTTCTGCCCCCAGGCTCCTTTTAATGATTGGGGTATAAGTAGGTCAAATAAATTCAAATTCTGTAAATTCTCTGTATTTGTTATATGGGACGGGTGTGTCGACTGTGGAAAGCAGTCATAACCTTGGTCTAGATATCTGTTTCAAGTGTTCAATGAATGATGTTCAACCAGGCTTTGAACATGCTTGATTAGATCTCACATGACAGAGTGTTCCTTAAAGCTAATCACGAGTTGGGAGTGAAGCATGAGACAAGGCTGCATTTGCACGACTGCTTTTTCCCACTCTCCTTATTTCCTTACCCTTACCTCCTTAGTTCCATTCCCTTTGGCTTATGATTATTGGTTCTTACAGCGCTGGGAAGCACCTAAACCAGGAGGGGAACATTAACATGGAGAAAGGGTCTTACTCTGTATGCTTGTTGTCATGCTTGTTGCAGCGTGATGAGCGCTGGCTGGAGATGCTGAGTGTCTGCTCCAAGATGCCCCCAAGCATCTTGAGGCCAACGACCTAAAATCCTGACCTGCAAGTCAGCTTGGTTTCTTCTTTCATTATACTACTTTCATTACACTACTCTGAAGCCTCAGCAAGGACACAACTATTCAGGTAGGGGCAAAGTGTTGAGAGGCTGAGAACCTATAAAATTGTTACCACATCATAAGACGCATGATTCTCAATTTGTTCTGAATGCCAAATGAAGTCTTCTAAAATGGATTAAAAGCACTTAGAAGATCACAACCATGCCTTTTACTTCTCTTAGATTCTTCTTAAAGTGTCAGACACAAACCTAAGCACAAAATCCATGTCCATTCTACTTGTACAACTGAATGGGCTTAAACCAACAGGAACCTTGGTCAAACCACGTCCACTCAAATGTGGCTTGATCCACACTCAAGTATAAGCAGAGCTGATATTCAGCCAGACAGAGGGCTGTGCTGGTTATTTTTCAGCTGGCATCTGTTCTGATTGGTATCTCTGCTGGGCTAGGTGTACAATATTTTGAATACCATCTATGATCATTAGTATTCATTTCTAACTTATTGGTACAATTCATGCCATTATCATATATGAGTTTTTAGTCCTTGCACATTTGGATAATATTCAGTTACTAAGGATCACTGAGTCATAGAATACTTGGATTGGAAGGCATGTTGAAAGACATCTATTCCCACTTTCTAGATACAGAAATCCCCTCTTTAGTCTCTCCACAAGAAAAGCACCCAAGAAATGGAAGCTGAGTACTTATTAAAAACAAATCACATTTTCTGCTTTTATTTTACATTGTTTGCAATTGCAAAAAAAGGAATCATTTTTTACAATCACAAGGGACTCCAAAAAATTGTGAAGACTAGAATTATTACAGTATTGGTCCATGAAGGAAATTTTGTGTTCTCTCCAGTTTTGCTACATTGGTCCATAGATCAAAGAAGAGATTCACATAAAACCCAACCACTGTTTATCTCAAACTGTTAATAGTCTGGTCCAAATCACCATTATCTCATCTGGTTTTTTGCAATTGCTTCCTAACTGGTCTCTTTGCTTCCACCCATTACCCCTTTCAGTCTATTCAACATGGCAACCAAGGTGATCCTATTAAAATGTCAGGTCAGGCCACTCTTTGGTTCAAAACCCTCAATGATGGGGCACCTGGGTGGCTCAGTTGGTTAAGCATCTGACTTTGGCTCAAGTCATGATCTCAAGGTTCATGAGTTCAAGCCCTGCATTGGCAGTGCAGAGCCTACTTGGGGTTCTCTCTCTCTCTCTCTCTCTCTCAATAAACAAATAAACTGGAAAAAAAAAACCCTCAATGACTTTCAAAATCTGGCCACCCCATTTATTTTGTTTTATCTCCTACTCCTAATCTCCTGTTGTTTCTGGAATACACACTGTGCACTCATGTCTAAGAGCCTCTCTGTTCTTGCTGTTCCCTTGGCTCGGAAACTTGTCCCCCAAATGTTGCTTCAGTTCCTTCCATTGTTTACTCAAATATCTTCTCAGCAGGCCTAGGCTAGCCCACCTATATAAAAACTGCACTCTCACTTCACTCCCTATACCCTTCCCAGCCTTATTTTCCTCTTCAGCCCTATCATCTTACATACATATTGTTTCCCCCACTGAGGATCAGGACCTTTGTCTATTTTGTTCACTAGCATATTGTCAAGGCCTAGAATAGTGTATATCATATAGTAAGCACTTAGTAATCAGTTACAGAAGGAAGGAAGGAAGGAAGGAAGGAAGGAAGGAAGGAAGGAAGGAGGAAAGAAGGAAGGAAAGAAAAAAGATGAAAGAATGGCTCAAGTTTTAGAAGGATCTGTTTTCTGCTTTTCTTATGGAAAAAAATTAAAATTCTTCAGGCTTCTAAAATATCAGAGTAGGAAGCATTTACAGTTACTTATTGGAATTATTTCTATCTTTTAAAATGTGCATATCCAAGGGTAAGGAAAGAAGGAAGCTATCAGGGATTATTCCCTATCTCTGATTTTAGATATCACTTAAATACTTTTTGTGGTATTATGTTTTAAGATTGTATTCATTCATTCAACAACATATTTATTGAGAACCTGCTATCTGCAAGGCCCTTGGATTAGCCTTAAGGGGATCTGAAGTTACACTAAACATATTCCCTGGAGTACATAAAGAAAAAGTGTAACATCAGGCATTGGTTCTCAACAGCTGTACAAGAGAATCATCCAGGAAACATAAAACAAACCAATGCCTGGGGCCTGGTTCCAGAAATTCTGAAGAGCAAGGGAAACATTTGAAATACTTCCCAGGTGATTCTAATGTCCATCCCAGGTTACCACTTTTTTTTAAATTTTTTAAGCTTTATTTTTGAGAGAGAGAGAGAGAGAGAGAGAGCGAGAGCATGAGTGGGGGAGGAGCAGAGAGAAGGAGACACAGAATCCGAAGTGGGCTCCAGGATCTGAGCTGTCAGCACAGAGCCCGACACAGGGCTTGAACTCACCAACCGAACCATGAGATCATGACCTGAGCCGAAGTCGGACGCTTAATCAACTGAGCCACCGAGGCACCCCAGGTTACCACTTTTATATGCCATCATATAAAAGGCATATATATTCAGGGAGCGACAGCCAGAAGTCTTAAGGGAATTCCAGACAGGAATCACTTCTAGTCAGAGCAATGTTCCTCAAACTGTGTTCCAAAGAACAGTAATCATTTGTGGAAGGCTAATACGTGGGGTTAGGGAAAAAAATAGCCTCATGTTTGAATAAAGTTGGAGAATTATTTGTTCCTTATGCCCCTTCTTAGAGATTCAGTGTCCCATGGAATCTCTCTGGACTCAAGTGGGTTAAGGAAGATGCGGTAGAGATTCTAGTAAGAGACTTTTTAGGCTGAGGCCCTATTAAACAGCCATGCAGGGTCTCTGGAATTGTAATCATGCTTGGGCTTCATGTCACCACATAGCTCTATATATGCACATTTATCTTACCCAGAGAGAGCTGTAACCAAAGCCAGTTCTTTGCCAGGAAAACAAACCAGCTGGAGAAGTATACCAATAGCTACATTTTTTAAAAATGCTAACACGACTGGATGAAGTATGCTCAGGTTGGCCTTCATGACCCTTCCCTTTGGATACTCCTACCTACCTGTCCTCTTTGTATTATCCTCACATTTCTGGACCACACTTTTGCATTTGTTAATCTATCGAGTTCATACAAGGTTTCCGTTGTCAGTCTTGTTAAATCATTTGGAAGAGAGAGAAATCAAGTTTTGCTTTATTCTGCTAAGTTAGGATCTATAACCGACATTATCTGAATTTCATAACTGTGTTTGGCTTACCTGACTTCCTCTTTGGCTGATACTATGTATCTTAATTTAAACTAAACAAACAAAAGATTAATAAAGGACATGGAATAAATAAACTATGATCTATATAATGGCATACTTTGCAGAATTAAAAATATGGAAAAAAATGTTCACCATACAATAAAAATATTTGAGTGGATACAAATCTATTCACAATATAATACAAAATACATCAAAGTTATATTTATAAAATAAGATTGGGTGCTATTTATTTTCTTTTACTTATTTTATATGTCTTAAATCTTCCAAGGTGAATATATATTAATTTCCAGACAGAAAACAATAAGGCAATTTATAGGCAACAACTTGTGTTTTTAATGAAAACCAAATAAATAGAAATCAGTTTTCTTTACACCCTCCTCCAATAAACATGCTACTTGTCCAGATTTTACTTTCAGATTGAAATTGGTGTAACTATTCACAGTTGAATGTTCCCAGATTTTTTAAGAAAAAAAGAGTAATGCTGATAAAATACTTTGGAACCACAAACTGTGAAATAGATAAACAATACAGAAAACACAAGATGGTGACCTTTCCCTGCTCATTTTTTTCTTGCTAGAAAGATGTATTTCTCCTTGTTTACTGCTCTTTTGGGGATCTTTTTTGTTTTGCTTTTTCGTTGTTGTTTATTTTTACCTCAAAGCAAAAAAAGTGTTTGCTGACCAGTAGAAAACTTGTTGAAGTCAATCATTCCTTGAAGACTTTCTATGCATAATTGCCTTGCTGAAAAGTTTCTCAGAAAAGAGGTTAGTGACTTTACTGTGCAATCTGTGCCGTATTGATTGCCCCCAAGCTCTTTCTCATTTTTGCTTATGAGCATTTTTATATTAATGGCTTTTATGGTAGAGGAAATTACATACATGAACTCCTCACAGGGGCACCATGAATACCTTGCTGTTTTACGTATTGACAACAGTATGATGAGAAAGTGTTTGCTAACACACGTGACACAACAATAGGAGACCTGCTTCATTTCTCCTGATCTGATTGGATAATCAATCATGTTTGGGTTGTAAATACGCGCAACAGATAAAGAGTCCAAGAAATGACCCTTCTGTGAAACAAATGCTTTTTGACCCATAGACCTTCCACACAACTTTCCAGTGCTTTGCAAATATTTGCTAAGAGTTATGCATGTGCAGAGAAAAATCAGGTGTGGAGCAATCTCCCCAGTCACCCTTCCAATTAAGGGAAATGGAGGATGAATGATCTCAAGTGCACTGGATAAACAAACCTCAAAGAAACGTTCCCACTGATACTCATATTATTGGGAACATCCAAAATGGAATCTTTGATGAATAAAATTCCAACACTGTGTGGAACTAAACACGCAGATTTTTTTGCCAGTAATTATACATAAGATCCCAGAACATCACTTATAAATTTCCAATTGTAATAAGGCTATTAAATAAAGGAATGTAAATTAATTCATTTATCAGTTGTGAGAATGATCAGCCTTGGAATGACAGATGGGTTACTTGGATCACAGTCACAGCTCTGTGCAATCCCCTGGCACCCCACCTTTCCCCTCTTTCCCATTATGCCCCACTAAAGACAAACCATTCATCTCTTCCATACCTTCAGGCTTGCTCCCAGGATTATGGGGCTGAGAGTCTTCAATGTGGTGCTCTATGTATCCCTAATACAGACCGTTTTATTCCTAAATCGTCATTCCCCCTTGCTTTTATTTCTTTAATTGCATTAAAAAATTTGTTCCTCTTAAGGGTTAAAGTTATGTCTTCTAAACCCTCCTTTTTGAATGGATCTACTGGATTGATCCTTTGTTCACCTGGACTTATGTTTCTAAAGGTAGACTACACAGAAGATGATACAGTTAGGGCCTTAGTATTCAGAATACTTTTATGGGGTGACAAGAAGGAATAAGCCTAGAGCCCCAAGCATTGTTTAACCTGTAAAACACTTCAGTGGTAGCTGGAAAAGGATCTGAGCCAGTTGAGGAAAGAGAGACACTATTTTGTTTAAGTTAAATTGTCTTTCTTTTTCTGTACTATTCCTTAAAATTACTCATCACCTCAAATACACTGACAGAGTAAAATATGTTTTCCTCATGTACATCCAAATATTAAGTGTTTAAGAATAGTGGAATTAGGGATGATTTTATAATCCTTGTGATTATAGTAAATCATAATTTTAAAATATACTACAGTAGGTAGTTAATTTTATATGTAGAAAAAACTCCACATTCTAAAATATAACACATACAACCTTAAATTTTCTCTATTGATAATCATCATAGTGTATAGGTGTTCATATGTAATCTTTTCCAAAGGAACAAATTTTACCAGAAGGGTAAAAACTTAGGCTTTGTTTCATTATTTGAATCATTGGCAAAGAAAAAGTGTGTCATACTTTCTTAGCCTCAGAGAAGTTTCAAAATCACTGATGATTTATTTGGCTTATTGGTTTGTTTTTCTTATTTCTAAAGCATTATGAGAAGCAAAAGAATGTCATCAGTGATTCTTGGCTGTGATTCTAAGACAGTTTTGTGTCTACTTAGATATGTACCTCATAAACTTATAAAAGCATCAGCCATCACAACAATCCTCACAGCAGATTTATCATGATCCCTAAGTTTATTTTTTCTAATATTCAATAACTTGAAGAGCTCTGCATACACAGGGCCTTTGAAGAATAGATTCTCATAATTGTATTGTTTGAAGAGTTCCCAGAATGAGCTCTGAGATACTAAAGTCTAAAATATAAATAAACTGGAAAAAAAGTGAGATGGACAATGATATTTTGAGAAATGACTATCAGTAGCTCATCTGCTTGATCTTTGAGAGGCAGTAAAGTAACAGAAATATTATCTAGCTTGGCTGCTCATAGAAGTCTTCTGTGACATTATATGGAGCCTCATTTACTTGGAGAATGTCCTCTGTCATTACTCTCTGCTTTCCACAATCTCTTGCTTATGATCATTAGTTTATTTTTATATCAGTCTATCTATGGAAACAACTGAAAATCAAACAGGAGAAAAGATTAAAGAAATGGGAATGAGCAGGCTACCAATGAGAAAGTTTGGGGGATGGAGGCCTAAAAATGCTCTTCAAATGCCTAAAAAGCAGTCATACGGAAGAGGGGTTTTGAGCATAATTTTCATGGTGTTAGAAGGCAACAATTAGAGAGAAGGTTTTGGAAGCTATGTGTCAGTTCAATGTAAGTGAATATGGGATGGTCCAGTTAAATCCAAGGGGAATTCAGACTTGTTTGTGTGTATGTGTGTGTGTGATGTGTTGTTGGGAATGGTGAGTCCATAAGGATCTATTGGCATGAACTGACTTCTTGGTAGGCTTTTTTGTTTTGTTTTGTTTTTTCTATTTCAGGCTGAAGGAGAAGGGACAGGGATATATTAAGAACGTAGAAAGAGGGACACCTGGGTGGCTCAGTCAGTTAAGCATCAGACTTTGGCTCAGGTCATGATGTCATGGTTCATGGGGTCAAGCCCTGCATTTGGCTGTGCACTGATGGTGTAGCTTACTTTTCTGGACTGTCTCTAGAGAAAGGAACTGAGGGAAAAGAGCTTTTTATGAAAAGCTCCATTGGGAAGGAGGGGCTTAGAACATAGCTGCATAGGCCCCTGCTCAGTGACAAAGTGAGTCATAAAATTGAAGAGGTCATCTCCCACTTGCTGTACAGAATTTACCTCAACTTGGTCATTCTGATTTGGGAATCATCCAGCAGAACCTCTTTTAATTCTGACGTTAGTGTTATCAGAATGGGCAAGGCCACAGGAAATCATAAGACACTGCCTAGGCAGAGCAATGCCTCTCAAACTTAAATGTACATACAACTCACCTGAGGGTCTTGTGAAAGCACTGTTCTAATTCAGTGAGTCTGAAGTGAGGCCCAAGATTCCACATTTCAAATAAGCTCTCCAGTGATGCTGATGGGGCTGGTCCAGCAACCTCAAGGTAGGACTTTGATAGAGATTTTATAATGAGAAGAAACTAACAAGGAGAAGCTAGAGTGGAGAGGAAGAACTCATAGATACTGAAAAACAGGATCCAAAGCTGACATTGTGGTTTATGAATACTCTGGAACTATCCTCCACCTACCATCCAGAAATACTGGAGGCACTGCAGTCAGTCTAAGCATTTTAGGAAGATATATATGGGGAAAGGACAGTAAATCTGTGTTGTTGGTATAATATGCCTCCATGGTACCCCCCAAAAAGAGCAAAGAAGAGTCAAAGTTGACTAACAAAGTATGGACTAACTTGGATGATAGGCAGTTGCCTTCAGTGGAAGTGTTCAAATTCAACCTAAGAAATTCTTATCATAGGACTTATAGAAGACTCATTGAGATGATTGCCAAGGTTTGCTCTTACTCTACTGTCTTCTGATTCTACAGTGGAATCACCAAAGCTATAAAGGCTACCTGTAGTTTGTGTGTTTGTTTGTTTGTTTTGAAGAGGGCTTGTGTTGACTAACTCAAAGACAAATGCTAAAGTGAGCTAAGTTTAGCAAAGAGTGCTGCCAATAGTATTCGATTCCAAATCCATAGGCGTCTCTAAAGTCAACATGCCTCCCACGACCTTAGATTACACTCCATCCAGTTTGGGCAGATAAATGCCATTAGATGTAAGGGAAGACAACAAATAAATGGATTGTACATATTAATTACCATTGCAAAGGAAGGAAGGAAGGAAGGAAGGAAGGAAGGAAGGAAGGAAAGAAAGAAGGAAAGAGGGAAGGAAGGAAGGGAAGAAGGGGAGGGGGGGAAGGAGGGAGGAAGAGGGAAGGAGGGAAGCAGGAAGAAAGAAAGAGAAGGAGAAAAGAAACTTCATTAAACAGTATTATCTGTAAGATGAGAAGAGCTAGATAAAGTAAAAGAAAGGCAACATGTTAATAATAAATTTGAACATTCTCCTCCCCAGATGTGGTGCCAAAAATATTCTCTCTAACCCTCTGGCCCAGAAATTGAAGCCTTTAAAATCTTAGTTCCTGTTTCATTCCAAGCTGCCAAAGCTTTTAGATCAGATTCACAGATGGAAAAGACAAAAGCAATAACCGAGTTAATTTACAAATGTAGCTTTTGTCTTTGTAGATGAAAGCTTGACTGTCTCACAAACATTGAAAAAGAAAAATAAGATTATCTGCTCTTTGTCTGAGAACAGCTTAAGAATGGACCTCAAATAAACGAAAGTTCCTGCATCCCTACTGGGTGGAAAGGACTTACTAGAGGCTAGGGATGCACAGGCAAGGCCTGGTTTACAGTCTGATAGAGGTTACAGACAGATACCCCTCCCCCCCAAAAATAATATAGCATGCTAACTACTGAAAAAAGAGCTGTAAATATAATCTTGAATCACAGATAAAGGAGGAATCCTCCTCCTTTCCCCTGGGGTGGGGCCTGGAGAAGACTTTACGGAAGAGAGGACATTTGAGCTGGGCCTCAGAAAAGGAAGAGACCTTTCTGGGCAGAGGAAAGAGTAAATAGCAGAGAGGAGTAAAAATGCAAGGCAGGAACTGAGAAAGGTGGACTTGACCAGTGGTGTATACCAGGGCAGCTTGGCTGGGGCTGGAGATGTCCATTTGGGTCTGCCTGCCTTGGCATCCCCGCCAATCACTCCTTCCCAGTTTCCTCTGAGCACTTCCTGCTGACATCTTTGAGGACTTGCAGTCAAAGCCATGGACTTTCTCTACCTCAGAGGTTTTACTGGCAACCTCAAGCATGGCATAATTTGAGGACAACTACCACCCCCCTCACACTCTGGTACGAGATTTTAGAATCCAGGTATTAAGCCCAATTCTGACACCTGCTTATGGCAAGTCTTCAAGCTTTCCTTGCTTAACTTTACTATCATGAGACAGAGGTGAGATAAGTTGCTTTACTCCAAACGTTTTTTCGAGTGAACATCATTTTGAAGGAGAAATTGGGAACATCTCTCAGAGCTATGCTTTCTTTTGTCATATCCAAAGTCTGGAGGCCATCTCCAGCTGGGTGATTTTTCAGCAGGGGCAGAGAAATGGAGTTTAGCAACCTGGCATAAACAGCCCTCAGTCCAACTAGGCAAGGGCTTCTCCATAACTGTTGGGGGAGGTGGTTGAGATGGGTTGGGAGAACAAAAGAAATCCGTTGGTTGTTTCAGACCCGGATGTTTTATGGTCATTTATGATCAATGGGTAAGAAGAGCTTAATGGAGATCTTCTGACCTCCCATAACCACACAGGAACTGTGGCATCTGTTTCCTGTTACCACTCCATTTTTGCCCATGTCATCTCCATACTCCCTAGGTGAGGGACACGTGGAAACCTATTCTGCCTTTGAAATTCATGGTTCAATTCATGCCTTTGAAATTCATTTATTAGTTCAACAAGATTAAATCAATACACACACACACACACACACACACACACACACTCAAAGCTGAAAAAAACATTTTGAGGTTTCAAGAGACTAAAAAAGAGTCCATATTCTTCCTTATAAGCATTCCTTGTGATAATTGGAGAGTTTGCCAAAAGACTTCCAGAACCCATATTTCATCTACCCCAATGGAAGTAATACACAAGAAGTAGTCTACATCTTCCCCTGCTGAGAATCATTTGCTTGGTGTGTGCTCTGGATAAAAACTAGATGGTAGGAAAAATGCCACCCTGCCTGAGCTGGCCAGCATGCTTCCAATCTGCTGCCCAGACTTCTTGCCTAACAAGCTGCCGAGAGGAGAGGCTACATTGTCGCTCAGAACCTAATGGGCTATTCTCCCTGATGTATCATTCACTGGGAACTACAGTTTATGAGGCTGACTCTTATATTTTATTTGTGAGTCATTCAATCTCAGAATTGTTCCCAGGTATATTCATAGGCTCAAAATGTCTACATTGCCACATACTCAGCTCTGAACTACCTATCAGTATGGTGAATTTTGGATTCACCTTTGAGACAAGCCAAAGATGCTGAGACATTTGCTTCCCTACATTTTGTGGGTGACCAAAGCATATCACAGCAGCCCACAAAAAAAGTGCTGGGGTCAAGATAAAGAGGCTCAGGTTCTAGGACCGCACATACCAATATGGGCTCAGGGAGTATTATCCTCTCAGACCCCATCTGTAAAGTTGGGGGATGGGCTTCCAGCACCATCTGACTCTAACACATTAATTTTATATTTCTGGTCAGGTGGACTAAGGAAATGTGATTGGACATGACCTGAATATTTCAAACATCCCCTCTCTTAAACCTCTCAGTCTCTTTCAGCAATCCGTCGCTGACTTCAAATCCAGTCATTGCTTTTGTTTTCACACATTCCCAAAATGATATGTATACCTTTCCCTCATATTCCCTAATAGGAGGATTTAATATGCATTTAGCAAATTAATTTTCATGAAGAAACTTCTTTCCTTAAAATGATGAGAGCTTTCCCCAATGGATAGCAGGCTGAGTAATAAATACTGTAAGAAATTGTACCTTTTTAAAAAACTAAGTTTCTTGGGTGCCTGGGTGGCTCAGTGGGGTCAGCATCTGACTCTTGGTTTTGGCTCAGGTCATAATCTCATGGTTGGCAGGATCAAGGGCCACATCGGGCTCCGCGCTGACAATGTAGAGCCTGCTTGGGATTCTCTCTCTCCCCCTCTCTCTCTCTCTGCCCCTCCCCTGCTTGCTCTCTCTCTCTCTCTCTCTCTCAAAATAAAAAAAAAAATAAGCATTTTTAAAAAGCTAAGTTTCTGCTTAGTTTAGCCATGCGATATTACATACAATAAGTCTGGGCTTTGAAACATGACCAGAATAGAGCTAGAACTCCAGTTCTGCTGCTGTGGTCTGAAAGAATATAGATAGAGTCCGTCACTTTCCCTACTGGGTTTTGGGAATCACAGCCCCTGCACTGGGAGGCTATTTTACAGATGAGAGATAATGTAGACAACACACGGAAGGCAGTGCCTGTCACAGTGTTCTTACTGGTGGGAAAACTGTGTCTCCAATCTTGGGCACTAGCAAGGTTGTTAAATAAGGAGAGAAGATCTTAAGTAAAAACTAAATACAAGCAATGAAAAAAGAAACACACACACACACACACACACACACACACACACTACCTCCTACCTCCAACCTTAAGAATCATGGATCTCAGAACCAGCAGGGACCTCAAAAAACCTGGCCAGATTGGCACTGCCTGGCACAGTGCTCCATTGCCCGTGGTGGAAACGATATGTTTGCTAATTCTCTTTGGAGCGATAGGAAAATGGGTACATGCCTTCTATCCCAAAAACCTATTCTGTGCAGAGAAGTCAAATGTTGCCTGATTTAGATGAAGAAAGTCATAGCTGACCAGGATTGAAATGTTGGAGCTTCACAGTTGTTGGTGAGCAGCCCACTGAGGAAAAAGGCCTCCCTCCCAATTCCTTTCCAAATGCAAGCCAAATTCTAAATCTTACTGTTGTCAAGTGGCATGGGCACAAATAAATATGCACAGCATGGCTTCCTTGTGCCAACTGGCATGTAGATGTAATCATTTCACACAGCATGCCCTCTGTCAGCCCAAGGGCACTGAGCAAAATACAGCAACCAGGAGCTGGGAAGGCTGTGGAGCAGCGCAGGGAAGCAGCAGGACAGCCCGGAACTGAGTAACCTGGTTGAGTGCTCCTTTCCACCTCGCCCGGAGCCATTCTATAGACTGATTGCCTACGGGATGAGACAATAGCTAAGTCATTTGGGAGAAAATGCCCTGAGCAGAAAGCTCTGAATGAGCGGTCCAATCATTGTGAGAGAAGTTTTTAATCCTCACTCTACCCTAAGCCACCCAAGGGATACAACACTATCTCATGGAAACAGTGAGGAGGGAAAAGAGGGAGCAGGAATCACCATTAAGTGAGGATATATGTGGAGTCTGAGGCCTCCAGGTAATTCTGAAATTCCATTCTTCCCTTTTCTTTGGAATTACAGATCCAGCAGCCTGTCTTGGTTCTGTCCCTGACTAACTGGAAGAACCGGTGCAAGTCACTTAACACACACACACACACACACACACACACACTGTCTGTCTCTCTCTCTCTCTCTCTCTCTCTCTCTCATGGTGCTAGTTGTTTCCTTAGGGTGACCCCTGGTGGTCAACCTAAGACGATGGCAGGAGAGTAATTCCATAACATCTCTTCACACACACAGAGGGGCAACCCAACATCTTTCTGGATTATGACACTTGCAGCTGAAGCTTAATATATTAGAAACACGACCAATTTATAGTTCATACTTGGCTTGCCCCTTCCCATCTTTCTTTTCCAGCTGTTTATAGTTGCATAGTCAAAGTGTCACTCATAACACAATTCAATTAAATGAACATTACTTGTGTAGCAACCATGTGCCAGGTTCCCTGCTAGAAGCTCTAGGGGATCAAGAGAGAAATGACAGAATTCTTTCCCTCAGCTTGTGAACATTCTAAGTGGGGATGGGGGAGCATGAGAACAACCACTAATAATAAGGCAAAAGCCAAGCAAATACTAAATGAACTAGGAGAGCACTGAGGGAGGTTTCATCTTTTTTCTGACCAGACAAAAGAAAAGAAATAATTTTTTGAAAAGTCAAATATATTGCTCAAGTCAGGAACAGAAGTGCAGAATGGCATAGGTTTTCTGAAGAAGGGAAACACATAGACTGGAGGTTTGACAGGCTAATGATATTAGGAAGTTAGATGGCACACTAATTGTTTTTTCCTTTCCCCCTTGGGTTCTGATCCAAGAGTTAGTAAGTATTTACTCTGAAAGGAGCAAACAAATCGTCCCGGGTTAAAGTGGGCACGGTGAGAGATGCATTGCCTTCAAAAAGTTCTAAGTGTGTCACTAATTAAATGATGAACCCAGAGAAAATAACAAATATGGTTTTTTAACAGCTCTGGATCAAACTTCTAATCATGGCATTAAAATGTTTTCTTGGGGCGCCTGGGTGGCTCAGTCGGTTAAGCATCCGACTTCAGCTCAGGTCATGATCTCATGGTCCATGAGTTCGAGTCCCACATCGGGCTCTGGGCTGATGACTCAGAGCCTGGAGCCTGCTTCCGATTCTGTGTTTCCCTCTCTCTCTGCCCCTCCCCATTCATGCTCTGTCTCTCTCTGTCTCAAAAATAAATAAAAACGTTAAAAAATTAAAAAAAAGATAAAATGTTTTCTTGTTAGGTTTGATACTTAATAGCTGAACACAAGGAAGGTGCTACTAATACTGACTTAGGTGTGATGCCACAAGGCCTACTTAATTCCTTCAAAGTTCCCCTAAACAGTATGCCCTACAAATCGTTCTCCTTTTGTTTTGTACAAAAGGAGGTGGTGTTTACTTTGCTTTGCATTCTGCTTTTTAGCCAAAGGTTTTGTTGGTGTTTCATAGAGAGAGCCTGATTCATTACAAATGTGGTAAGCCAGATCTCCATTACGTGCTTTCTTTTGTTTGCCCAGAATACAGGGAGTGCTGGCCTCCAGAGGTATAAAGAACATAAATGGGTCACTCCTGGTGCTGACTCAGCACAAGGACGGGAGGCTGCAAGAAAAGTAGAGAAGTGAGGTCTGATAACTTCACCTCCCTCCCCACTATCAATACAAGCTCGTGAGTTGTTTTCATGGCACATCAGATTTGAGCCTTTTTTTTTTAATGTTTATTTGAGCCTTTTTTGATAGCCACTTACAGAGGTTGAGAAGCAATCATGACTAGTTGCCAAAACTGCATGTTGGAAAACGTAATTATTTCATGGAGTTCCGAAAGCACATTCACGAGTGCATAATCAGTTTTAAGATTGGGTTAGCACAGTATTTGAAGATAAATTAAATACGAAAACACACTGCATCTTGAGCCAGATCAAGATGGCATTATGAAGCTAAGTGGTTTACACTCCTGTTTTTCCCATCTCGTCTCTAGAGTTGATGTCAAAAATTAGTGGAACGCATTGATGATCTTTATAGAAACACATATAGGGTACATATCTCCTTGGCAAATGTGGAAATTTCTCTATTAAAAAAATGGGGTGCCTGGGTGGCTCAGTCAGTTGAGTATCAGACCTTAATTTCATCTCAGGTCATGATCCCAGGATCAGGGGACCAAGCACCACATCGGGCTCCATGCTGAGTGTAGATCCTGCTTAAGATTCTCTCTCTCTCTCTCTCTCTCTCTCTCTCTGCACCCTCCGCACTCACACTCTCTCTAAAAAACAATTAAAAAACATATAAAAATAAATTTAAAAAATTAAAAAACCCTTCCCAAATAAAATTAAATTAAGAACTAATATAAGTCCTTGCTAAAATAAGGCTTATATGTTCAGAAAGGCAGGTCAGTCCTGTTTTTACTCCTGTGAGCACAGAAACAATTTAAATGACTATACAAATGTTAACTCACAAATATGAATCCACATGGGTCATCCATGTACCCATATTTTGGTGAATATATTTTGAAAATCCTCCCAACTTTAATCACTGCTACAGAAAAGCTAAACAAGAATAGAATAAGAAAGAGAAGGAAGAGAAGAAGGAGTAGGAGGGGGGCATCATTTCTCGAGGTGTTTATATTTTCTTCATATAGGAATAGAAACAATAAAATGGCTTCTATACTGTAGAGCTCAACTTTTCTCTTTAAACTTTGAAAAATTATTTTTCATCACAAAATAATTATATGGCATCTTTCTTTTTTGAGGGCAATATTGGAAAAAATGAACTCTGTAACAAGGAGAAAGTTGGTTTTAAGCAGTTCTACCGATCGTAGGCTATATGTGTATAAATGTGTTATTATATAAAGTTAATTTATTTTCTGATTAGGTGATATAGTCACATAGTTTGAAACTCAAAAGGTGTAAGAGACCTTTTAAAAAGTCTTTATCTCTTACCCTCCAGCCACCTGTACGCTCTCACAGAGAAACCATTTTGTCATGTGTTAATGTATTCCCCCAGAGATATTTTATGAATCTATTAGTAAAAGGAAAATAGATTGCATAATACTCCTACAGCCCTGTGCCTTTGCTTTGTCTGTCTAACAAGAGGCTGTTCCATATAAGCAAATAAGAAGCTCTCTTGAGTTTCAGATATGTAGGCTTCCATTTTACAGATATACTATCATTTATTTGACCAGACACTGTTTTATTCAATCTTTCGCCCCTATAGATGATGCTGTGATAAGTGATTTTATATATTCATCTTTCATATGTCCAAGTACATCTGAGATCAATTCCTAGAAATAGAATTGTTGTATTAAGATATGTGTATTACCCACCATAAAGATTAAGTGAGTTTATTCTCAGACCAGCATTACACTGGGGTCTGTTTCACCTGCAGCTGTCAATAGAGTGTATAATACAACTTTCTCATCTTTACAAAATCTAAAAGTCTAAATAAAGATAGTGTGTCAGGGTTTCATTTTTAACTTCCCTTTTTCTTTTTATTTTAAGTTTATTTATTTCGAGAGAGAGAACACAAGTAGGGGAGGGTCAGAAGGAAAGAGACAGAGACAGAGAGAAGTCCCAAATGCTTGGAGCCCAGAATGCTGAGCTCAATGCAGGGCTCAATCCCAGGACCGTGAGATCATTTTCTAATCTGAAGTCAAAAGTCAGATGCTTAACTGACAGAGCTGCCCTCGTGCCCCTCACTTGCCTTTTTCTTACTGTGAGAGAGATTGAGCATACTTCCAAACGTTTAAGAACCATTTGAGTTTTCCTTGAAATTATAAGTTTTCTGTATTAGAAATAAAAATGGGAACTAATATATACAGTCTCTTTTAATATCTTCTTAAAAGTTGATAAGAAACACTAGTGGCAAGCACTATTGATTTTCATAGAGGAATATGGATTCTATGTTTTTCCTTGGAGGCTGAATTGAAGAAAATAATCTCTATTCTCTGCAAAATTTTCTTTTTAAAGCCTGTATTTTTGCAAGCACTTTGTTAACATGAATGGGTGTCTAGATTATCCCAAGAAGTACTCAAGGTATAAAATATTTTTTAAAAAACTCAAAACATATTAAAAGAGAAAGGGGGAATTAAAAAATGAGAGTAAACGACAGGCAAAACAATTGTTAAATAATATACATATTTCCGGGCGCCTGGGTAGCTCAGTCAGTTGGGCATCCGACTTTGGCCCAAGTCATAATCTCATGGTTCGTGGGTTCGAACCCCGCATTGGGCTCTGCTGACAGCTCAGAGCCTGGAGCCTGCTTTGAGTTCTGTGTCTCCCTCTCTCTCTGCCCCTTCCCTACTCACTCTGTCTCTCTTTGTCTCTCAAAAATAAACAAACATTGAAAAACAATTTTTTTAATAAAAAAATAAAAAAATAGTGTATATATATATATATATATATATATATATATATATATATAAAAGCTTTAGAAAGCTAATGTCATGAATTGCAATTTTTCACAGGATCATAAGTTTAGGGAAAGGGTTAAAGATAGATAGATTGATAGATTGGCCACAAGTTTGGTAGATAAGATTAGATTGATGAGATTAGACAAATAAATTAATCCCCTCTTTTAGATGCATTCTATAATACTTTGTTTCCAAAGATCCACCTTTTTCTCTGACATGGCTGCAATGCCAAATGTACAAAATTTTCTAGAGCTGCTATAATGGCTGCTACTTTTAAAGCAAATTAAAGTTCACCAAGAATACGTAAATGATTAATTTCTTCAGAACATGACCCAGTACTTGGTTCGTGTTCTCAACTGTCATCACCAACAATATCAATCTTTTGCAAATACCCAGCATGTGATTTATTTGCATCAGTGATTAATTCCCCAAGAAGTTAATTAATCATCTACTGCCAAAATGAACAGTAAATATTTCTCAACACTTTCTGTTCTTAAGGATCACATCATATTCCTTAACAATATTTCTGAAAACTGGTCATAGTTAAAATAAAAAATTTAAGTGCTCAGTTCCAAGTTTCTCTCACTTTCCAAGAGAATCTCTAAAGAAAGTTTCAGGTGGATACAAGTTTGCCAAGTCCTTCCCTCTCAGAAATGGACCAGCTATAGGCATTCCAAATATGAATTAAGCATAAGTAGAAATTAGTCATGATTGAAATAGGTTTAAGTCAAACATTTATATATATATGTATACATATATACACACACATGTATATGTGTATGTATACATATGTATGTATACATATATATACATATATACACATATATATAAATATGTATACATACATATATATATATATATGTATATATACAAAGTATTACATGACCATTGTGGAAGAGTTTTAAAACACAGAAGAGTGTAAAGTTGGGTAGTACGCTACTACTCGGGTGAAACAACTATTTAATATCTACTAAAATTTATATGCTAGGATACTCTAGGAAGAGCTTTGATCATTCACTTTTTTTAAAAAAAGAATGGGTTGGTACTATTATATCCTCACTGTACAGATAAGAGGTCCACAGAAAGGATTAGCAATTTACCTAAGACCACACAGCTAGTAAGTATAAGAGTCAGGTGTATATGGAGATATGGAGTTTGTGATATAAAAATAACATATCTTATATTTTGTACTTAACATTATATAATGGACATTTGTTCTAATTAATAGACATTTTGGGAAAATACAATTTTAATAAAGCATTAAAAACACTATCTTTTATTATATGGGTTATTTACAGTTTCATTGCTATCATAATAATACACTATACCATATATTATAGTGAAGATATTTATATATGTATATATTTAATTCATATCTCTGAATATTTTCCTAGGGCAGTTTCATGGGTGTAAAATTAGAAGGTCAAAAGATTTTATTATGTAAAATTATTTTCAAAAGTATAGAAATCTATACTCTCAAAAGCAATACACAGAAGTATCTACTTAACTCTATTATCACCAACATTGGAGAAGCATAAAAACATCCTTTGTCCATTTTGACAAAATGAAAATACTAGAAACTTTTTGTTAACTTTCTTATTAGTAGGAATATAGTTTATTGAAATTTGTGTAAGAGAATTTCAAATTCACATGTAATTTAAAAAAATAATACAGAGAGGTAGGTCCCATGTATACTTTAATCAATTACCCCCAATGGTAACATTTTTTTCAAAACTATTATCACAATCAGAATGTTGTCGTTTATATAAACACACTTATCTCACAAATTTGATGTGCACTTGTGTGTGTTTGTGTTTAGTTCTATATAATTTTATCACACGTAGAGATTCATGTGTCCACCATCACAATCCACATCCTCAATAGTTATATCATTACAAGGATCACTTTTGTTGTCCTTTAATAACCACACCCATTTCTCTTTTGCCCACCCCACCACTCCTTCTATAACTTCTGGAAATCACTAACTTATTCTTCATGTCCAAATATTGTCATTAAGAATGTACATATTAAATAAACAGAATCATACAGTACATAATCTTTGGGGACTGGCTTTTTTTCACGCACTATAATTCTTTGGAGATTCATCCAAAATGTTACATGTTGAAATAGTTTTTTCCTTTTTTTCTCTCTTTTTTGCTGAGTAGTATTTTGTGATATGAATGTACCAGTTTGTTAAATCATTCACCCATTAAAAGACATTGTTGTTTGTTTGTGGTTTTGAGATATTATAGATAAAGCTGCTATGAACAATCATGTAGAGTTTTTTATATGAACATAGTTTCCATTTTTCTGGAATAGCTCTCGAGAGTACAACTGTGGTGTGTATGGTAATTCGATGTTCAGTTTTATAAGAAACTGCCCAATTGTTTTTACAGAGTAGTTGTATAATTTTTTTGTCTCCACCAGCAATATATGAATGACTCAGTGTTTCCACATCTTTGTCAGAATTTGGTATTGTCATTACTTTATCTTTTAGCCATCCTTCTGGCCTCTTTATTGGCCACTGCTGGCAGAGCTAAGAATCAGAGACTTGAGGTTGTCATGCCACTAATTTGCTATGATCTTGAGCCAATCATTTCCTCACTGGGGTATGTTTTCCCTGTATATAAACCAAAAAATTCCTAATTGTCCTTTCAATTTTAACTTTGTATGAATCTAAGATAAGAACAGACAGGGAGGTTTAGAACCTAGGGAGAGTCTGTAAGTGATTTCCCTTCTAACGGAAAAAGCATTAATTTACTTACTGAGTAGGAAATTATTATCTTCCTGGAGAACCAAGTAACATGTGAGGTCTAGTATGTATATATTACTGCCCCCAACCCCCGCAAATAACCCCCTCCACACAGCAAGTTGACTGACTTCATCTAATATGAACTCCAAGGAAATCTCCCCTCTGCCCTAGCTGGCAGTAGAAATCACCTAATCTCCACAATAACTTCATCCTTTATTTATTTATAAAGGCTCTTTTTCTCTAAAGAATGTGAAATGCTAGGTAGATGCTCCTAATTTGCCTTCAGAAAAGCCTCACAGTGTAGAAAAGGGACACCAGACATTTCAAGAAAGCCAAGCGCTGTATCTGCACAAATGGGCTTGGGAGTCCAATGAGAGCAGATTCCACATTAGACCCGCGAAGGCTTGTGCTGCTGTCAGGGCTGAGAATCTCAGGCAGTAAAATCAACCTTTCTTGCTTCACTTGGCTCCTAAACTTCAAATGTCAGTTGGAAATAATGTGCCAATAAAATTTTTTTACGGAATGTTTGATCATCATCCCAGACCATGAATACAAAGAGGTGCAAGGGCAAAGGATGGCAAGAAAAAATAATAACAGAATGTTGAGGAAACTCCAGTGGTTAATCTAATACAACATTACATAGGTTCCTTCCTTAGAATCACATGGGATATATGTGACAGGAACAGATTCCCAGGATCCACTGCTAGTTATTTCAAGCATAATCTTAGGGAGTAGAGGATAGGAGCACATACTTTTTTTTTAATTTATATTTTGTTTGTTTTTATTTTTGAAAGAGAGAGAGAGAGAGACAGAGAGAGAGAGACAGAGAGACAGAGTGTGAGTAGGGGAGGGGCAGAGAGAGAGGGAGACACAGAAGCCAAAGCAGGCTCCAGGCTCTGAGCTGTTTGCACAGAGCCCAATGCGGGGCTCAAACCCATGAACTACAAGATCATGACCTGAGCTGAAGTTGGACGTTTAACCAACTGAGCCAACCAGGCGCCCTGAGGAGCACACGTTTTTAACAACTCCCCAGGTGATTGATTGTCATGAGCAACCTAGTGTCACCTGGCGTTTAGGAACTACCCACACAGGACAACACTTACATTTTATAGATAATCGGGGCTAGAAAGAATTTTCCCCCAACAACTCAAGGCCATGCAGCCAATAACTAAACAAAGGCTAAACCAGCACTCCTGCTACTTTCTTTGTGCACTTAACCTTTGTGACACACTGTCTCTAATAGCAACAACAAAAATCCACTTTAAAAAAACCAAGAAATTATATAAAGCCTATCCTGGTTCAAAACTTCATCCCTCATCCACCCCACAGCTGAGGCTACAGCTCTGTTTCATACTTGCAGGCTCATTTCCAATCCTTGTTTTCCCCCCAGATTTTGTCTCATGACACAATTTACTCAACTGGCTCCAGTCCCCATTCTGCAGTTCATAGGTATCAGGTCTGAGCAGCCCATTCTTCTTTTTTCTTTTAATTTTTTAATGTTTATTTATTGAAAGAGAGAGAGAGAGAGAGAGAGAGAGAATCCCAAGCAGGCTGTCAGCACCAAGCCTGACATGGGGCCGGATCTCATGGACCATAAGATCATGACCTGAGCTGAAATCAAGAGTCAGACTTAACTGACTGAGCCACCCAGGCGCCCCACTAGCAGCCCATTCTTTATCTCACTCCCCAGCTCCTGAGCCATGGCCATTCTTTTTGCCTTGTTCCCATAACAGAAATCTTTTTTCTGCTAACCTGCTCCATACTCCAAAGGCCTCTGCCCATTTGCTGGCCCTAACTTGCTTTTTCAGTTCCCTTTCAACGAAGAAAGTCTTATTCCTAAACCCCAAGCTAAGCACTATTTATTACTCTGATGACAACTGTCCAGATGTTTGAGATGGCCCAGCCCCAGGCATCCATCACTACATTTAGCCCAACTATTGGGATACAATGCTATTCCATCCCACATATCACTCCGAACTTCCCATGGCAACTGCTTAACTGTAACTGAAAATCTCATTAACATCACTTGTTCACCAGATTGAACCCCTATTTACACCCAAAGGTGGATAATTTTTTTCAACCCCTTACAGCACATGGGTTGACAAGTTGCTAGCACCAGAATGTCTCAGACTACTCCTTTCTGCCACATCTTGCTGAAAGTAAGTGGCTTGGCTAGCTAATCTTGAGCTCTGACAGATATCGTGCCACTTCCCACACTGTGCTCTTAGTGCCTACATCCCCCACTAGACCCAGCACAATGAAGGCAGGAGGCAGCATCTATTACATTGACCAATGTATCTCTAGATATAAGGTAATGGAAGCGAAACTGGGGGACTTGTGAGAGAGTGAGAGAGAGCAAACATTTTTGCAATAAATGATGGATGTAAGCCCAGAAAAATTATCTGAACATTTGCAGCAAGGTCAGTGGCACCATGAGGGTGCCTGGGGTCCTCTCCTGTCTGTGGGAATCCCAGGCCTCAGCTCATCAGCGAGTAGAATCCTAAAACTCCAGCAGCAACACCTATTTCTTTAATTCATTTGGTAAATCACTAAACTGCTCTATTTCAGCTTCTGTGTTACAAAAGAACATAGCTCACAGTTCTCTCAGGAGAGCAATGAGAACAAATTAGCCAATATTTACCAAATCATCTGAAAATGAACTGAGCTAAATAGCTTTACACACATCTCCTCTCCTGGGACTCTAGATTACATTTACTACATGGTACATGGAGTTCTTCATCCCCCATCTAATCCCACTCAGGCGAAAAGAAGGTGTGCCTTACTCGGAAAACCAGTAGTAATTGAAAAGCCAAGCTTGGAATGCAAATTTCCACTTAGATTTTTATTTTAACCAGATGCACCTATTTTACTTATTAAACCATAGCATAACAATTTTGCTCATCTGTAGGGGGAAAAGTGATTCCAACTAAATGAAAAACACTGCCGGAAAGTACAAACACATTAACCATTCCATTTTGGCCAAAGCATTTACATTTTTTTTCTACAGTAAGTAAATATCTGTAAAACGTTCTCGCCATTAAATTTCATATGCCACGAAGGCAACATGATAGGAGTTTAGACAACTAAACGTTGCTCATTCTATTGTGAGATAGTGGCCATAAAGTGCCCAACACTTTCCTTTATACATCGCGAATGCCGAGTAACTGGGATATATATTTCACAGTCCTAGAAAGCGAATGTTTAAATGTGTAAATATTTGTAGAGCATTTTGCAATTGACACATCTCCTCTTAATTCAATTCTGATTCATTAGTTCTCACCCAAACTCTCAGATGGTAAGTATCATCCTCCCCATTTAACAATAAAGGAAATGAAGGTTTAGAGGTGTTTTCACTTCCTACAGCTGCCATAACAAAGTACCACAGACTGGGTGGTTTAAAACAACTGAGATTTAGTCTCTTACAGTTGTAGAGGCCAGAAGTCCGAAAGTAAGGCCCTGGCAGAGTTGGTTCCTTCTGGAGGCTCCAAGGGAGAATCTGTTCAGTGCCTTTCTCCTAGCTTCTGGTGGGTGCTGGCAATCCTTGCTATTCCTTAGTTTGTAGATGCATCTGCCTTTGCCTTCACATGGTGTTTTCCTCTTGTATATCCTCTCCTCTTCTTAAAAAGACCTCAGTCACTGGATTTAGGGCCCACTCAAAACTAGTATGACCTCATCTTAACTTAATAACATCTATAAAGATGCTATTTCTAAGTAAGGTGACATTCTGAGATTCTGGATGGACATGAATTTTGGAGGGACACTTCTCAACCCACTATAAAAAGGTTAAATGATTTCCAAAAATCCTACAGCTGATTGATTGGGGAGCTGAGACCCAAACAATGATCTATAGAGTCTGTATCAAAATCCATAAAGGCCCAGAGCAGATATATATTTCTTTATCCCTTACATTTCCAAGCATTCCCTTTTTGCTTTAAGAAATTACTAACAAGGGCTCCGGGGTGGCTTGGTTGGTTAAGCATCTGACTTTGGCTCAGGTCATGATCTCCCATGTGCGTTTGAGCCCTGCTTTGAGCTCTGTGCTGACAGCTCAGAGCCTGGAGCCTGAGTTCTGTGTCTCCCTCTCTCTCCCCCTCCTCTGCTCTCTCTCTCTCTCTCTCTCTCTCTCTCTCTCTCTCTCTCTCAAAAATAAATAAACATTAAAAAAAGAAATTACTGGGGCGCTTGGGTGGCTCAGTCAGTTGAACATCCGACTTCAGCTTGGGTCATGATCTTGTGGTTCATGGGTACGAGTCCCGCGCTGGGCTCTGTGCTGGCAGCTCAGAGCCTGGAGCCTGCTTTGGATTCTGTGTCCCCCTCTCTCTCTGCCCACCCCTGCTTGTGCTCTGTCTCTCTCTTTCAAAAATTAATAAACATAAAAAAATTTTTTTTAATTACTAACCAAAATCTAATTTGAATGATAGTTTATTCTTCTTCCTTTTTTCCTCTCTTTGTTCTCTTTCCCTCTCTCTCTCTCTCTCTCTCTCTCTCTATATATATATATATATATACATGCACATACACATGTACAAATATATACATGCATACCCTTTCTCTCTATATACACACACATGTGGGTGCAAATATATACCTGCCTATATATATATATATATATATATGTATATATATACACATAGCTCCGAAAGTAGAAGCCAAACTCTTAAAGAGAAGGCTCACATCTTACTATCTCTTAGTGTATACAGCACTACACTTGTTTACCAGGAAGGTGTTCAATTATTGATAAATGAATAAATTAATTTATATATTTAAGAATGAAATAAATTATGAGAGTTTAAAAAATAACTGATTTTGGGTGCCTGGTGGCTTAGTTGGTTAAGCTTCTGACTTTGGCTCAGGTCATGATCTCATGGTTCATGGGTTCGAGCCCAATATCCAGCTGTCTGCTTGCTGTCAGCACAGAGCCCACATGGGATCCTCTGTCCCCCTCTCTCTCTGCCCCTCCCCTGCTCACACTGTCTCTCTCAAAAATAAATAAAAATTTAAAACATTTTAATAAAAAATAATAGATAACTGGTTTTAAGTATAAGCTATAATTAATAAGAAATGAGAATTATTTTTAAAAATACCATGACCTATTATGCAATCACAAAATAATTAAAAAGTATTCTGTAACATGGGTTTAGGTGCTGTCTCAATCATTCAGCCTCTGTTTCATTGATTAGAATGTTTGAAAGGTTTTTTGAAGTACCTCCATACCCATCACTCTTCTTCCTGTAGGCCAAGTCTAGTAGTGTTTAAGAAGACTACTGCCAAATCATTAAAATTACCATAGTTGTAAGGCTAAAATTGATGATATGCCTAGATCTCATAAACCATTACTGCTTTAATTAAGTACAACCTGGTAAAGCCTTGTTGATTTTTCCAACATCACTTTATAATCTTTAATAACATGGCATTGAATTCCCTAGGTATGCCAGGACCCAACGGTGCTTGGCCTTAATAAATGTTTATAATGATTGTGACTTGGCCTGAGGCTGCATATATACCAAGCCAGAAACAAAAGAGAACAATAAGTTATTTGATATCATTTAAGCCAATAAATTGATTCTTTAAAATCTTCAGTGCACCTTTCTCTCTCTGTTCTATTTTTCTGTAGGGAGAGGGAATTTATTGGAAGCAAGGGGCTATCATCTTAGTACTACAGAGATGGTTTTTTCTGATGAACTTTATAAAGAAGTGTGGATAAGACGTAGAACTGATTCTTTTTTTACTGATGGAATCATACAGTCTCAAGATAAGACTTTAAAGGTCATCTGGTCGTCAACCCTTAACTGAAAATATCTGTATCAAAGTATACTATTCATTTTGTCCCTACCTCAGAGGTGGCAAACAGGTTCCTCTCTCTTGACAAATTCAACCAAATGATACTAACTGGAGCAATGCATCAAAGAAGATTCTGAGACTGAGCCTGGGATCAGGTGGATAAATGGCACACATGCACTTCCAATAAATATTTATGACATCTAAACTCATGATACACTCAAGACCTTTCTGCTCAAATGCAATTATGTACAGGAAATCAGTTTATACAATATGTTATGTGACTATGAAAACATGATACCAATGTTAACACTCGTACACTAGATTCTCCTAGATTGTCAATTGTCACTGACTATTTAGGTATTTTGATCCATAGCTTCCCCGTTACCTATATTGTAGCCACTACTCACCTGTGGCTACTTAAATAAAATAGTTGAAATGAAATAAAATCTGAAATTCACTTCCTCAGTCTCACTGCAAGTCTGACATTTCAGGTTGCCCATTGCCATACATGGCAAATGTGTTGGACAGCACAGACACAGATAGCACACTTGTAGAACACTGCAGAAAGTTCTATTGGACAGCACTGCAAAATTTTTAACAACCAATATAAACCATCAGCATTTCATGATGTTGAAATCCATACAAGTCCACTTAACAAAGGAGTTCAGAAGTCTCTTCCAAGGTGACATTTCTTCTCTCCTTCATGAGTCAAGGATATGGTACTATCTGGTCTCCTGCAAATGAGTGTGGGTACATGTGGGTGTGTCAGAGCTGTTGTGAGGAAGGGTAAAGAGTTATAGCTATTGGCTGCTCTGCCTGCTGAGGCCTTCTCTGCAATGAGGTGACTAAGCCATGCTAGTCAGCAGAGGTGACTTCAGGGGACTTTTCCCCAATGACTTCAGCGTCCAGGAGAATAATAAAGATATTACCAGAGGACCTGTTCTAAAATTCTGCCATTGTATAATGTTAAACTGAAAGCTAAGTGAAAACTAGGATACTTTCTAGATGGGCAGGTTATTAGGGAAGGCAGAGAAAGAATGGTGATGGCAATGATGAGTAGGTGGGAGGAAACCAAAGACCCCCTAGGTTGCACAGACTCAACTGACAAACCACCTTTGACCTGGCTGGCATAGTTTGTCAGCCCAACCTCACTGCAGATGATGGAGAACACAGCTGATAAATAGACATTTCCTTTCTTCTTTTTTAAAACATCTCTCTCCTGCTCCTAGCCCTTTGGATACACCAACAGAAATCTTGCTAAATGCTGACAATGCTTTTGGCTGGTTTTGTAATGACACTTCAGTGGTGCCAAGTTCCTATTGCCCTCTCCTTAAGACTCCCATTATAGCCATGTTCTCCATCTCTCCTTTGGAAACGAATGCACAGGCTGCCTGGCATTTTTCTTAACCCTTTCAGTCATCTTTCCTTTTAGCCTAAAAACAACTGTAAGTTCTGAGATGACAGGCCCACTGTCATATTGACCTCTGTGGCTCCTGACAGGTCTTAGCATTGCGCCCCTAACAACTGAAGGCAATACGGCACTGACATCGCATTGTGGGCTCTAGAGTCAGATTGTCTAGGTTTAAATTAAACCTCTGCTACTTGCTAACTGTGCCTTTGGGAGAGAGACTTCCCCACTCTAAGCCTCATTTTCCTCCTCTGTTAAAAAAGGGTAAGGGTACCCTCAGGAATTATAGCAAAGTTTAACGGAGATAATGAAAGTAAAACTTAGCACCATGTCCCACACCTGGTAAATACTCATAATGATCACTGTTGGGCATTAAATAAACACTGAGTAAATACAACTGCTGAAATTTGCCCTGTGCCTGATACTAGAACTTTGAGGGCTAAGAAAGACCTTAAACATCTTCTTGTTCAACTTCCGCATTTCATGGACAAGGAAACTGAGATGTACACAGGGAATGTCACTTGCCCACATTCACAAACCATCAGTAGCAGAACAGAAGCTCCTTAGTGGCAGATTTTCCATCCCATCCACTGCCTCCCTGAGATCTTCTGAATGTTCAGAGAGTGCCAGTAGGCATTGCATGGTGGAAAATGTCAGGCAAAGGATTCTCTTTATTGTACAGACAACTTAAAATGTAAGGCCTACAAACAGCTATGGTCATGCCCTTGTCACAATGTCAGTGAATTCATCTCTCCAATGACAGACAACAACTACAACACCCAAGGAAGACTAGCGTTCAAATAGGTAACTTCAGGTATCACACAAAATATTAAGGATGGAGTCATTTTTCAAGCTAGAGGACCAAACACTGAGTATTGTCACATCAACACAATTCAACATATGTTTCTGAGCACTTTTTGTTTATTTACTAAATGCATGTTTGCACTGATAATTATAGTATTTCTGCCTTATTATATATGTGTGTGTATATGTATAGAGATCTACATACACAAATATATAAAATACACACACACTGTGTATATATACATAAATATATTTAAATATACATACATAAATATCAACCATTTTATTCTATGTTGCAATGGAAGGATGAAAACTTAGCTTTTACCAGTTGCTTCCGAAATTATTTCTGCAGATCAGAACCACAAGGATTTCATGGGGGAAAGAGAAATAAGCATTGGAGCTAGCATTTTAAAAGCTTCTACCTTATGAAATGGAAAGTGATAATTGTTAGAAGAAATTATTGAGTTCCATTCTCTTCTGTACCTTAACTTACTCCCCCAGACAGTAGGCACTTAAGTAAGTAGGCCTATTACAGCTTATCCTCCACTTGAACCACACCCACATGACTTAGTGAGTCCAGAGAACCCTGGAAGTGAATATTGGCTACACCAAACACTTAGGAGGGAATAATATATTGAGAAAAATTAAGGCAGGTATTTGCCAAACATTCTAGTAGCAGTTTCAGAGAGTGCCTGCCTGCCTTTCAAATGCTACTTATTTATTCATTGAATATTTTATTTATTAAACGGAGCTTCTATAGTGCATAAGCCTCAGGAATTAAACTTGTCTTTGGTCTCAGAGCCTACGATTGAAATCTTCAAAGACTGTTTTTAATAGCTCTGTGTGTGTGTGTGTGTGTGTGTGTGTGTGTTTCAGCTTTGCTTGAATTGCAGGATCTTAGGACACCAGAGCTGGAGGGGATCTTTTGGATCAGAAACTGTCTTTGAAATTTTTCCTAAGCAATAAAAATTTTCAGATGTAAATTTAAAAGGAATCTTAACATCTATAGAGAGGAAAAAGCAGTAAATGGGGTCCTCAGGCAAATAAATCTCCAATGTTTGTTGGAAAATATTTAAATGTTGTTAAAAACCCTGAAGCATGTGTTCTGAATCTTAAATTTCAAAGGACACAGTTTGAAAACCAACAATCTAGTCTAATGTGATAAAGAGGCTGAGACCCAGAAAGAGAAGAAACTTGCAAAGAAGGGGAACAACAGAGTCTCTAAAGGAGTGGCTTGCTACGGCCTGGTGTTCTATCTATTATAACAAGCGCAACATCTAAAACTCACAAACCCTTCCCAGCTCATGTATACATTATAGAAGAGTGACTTAGGATCTGTATCCAATGGCTCTTATCCAAACACTGTAATGTTGACAAACATGAAAGATCAATTTATAACTATTAGTAAATTATTGGATATAACATTTTTCCATCCCTTTAGACACAGCCTTACCATTAAAAAAATATTAACATAGATATATTACTCAATCACTTAATCCAATTGGAAAAATGTTTTCTACTGATTCTCTCTTGCGCTGATGGTGATGTTACTATTAAATACTAATAAATTATATGAACATCTAAGAGAAGGAGGCTATAACTGGGTGAGTACCTAAAGACTTTGGGGGAAAGGAAGAGGAGATTTCATTAAAATGTGACCCTTAGCTTCACGCACTCTGCAAACAACTTGTTTCAAAATCACTGCCATTATATTCTAATAGCAAAGCACCTGCTGGGAAATACCTAGAGGAAATAATAAACAGTAATAGCTCTTAGCAACTGAATAACACATTTTATCCATGAATTTGAAAGTTCTTTAGAAGCATTAACTAATTAATTTCACCACATGCCCACAAGGTGAACATTAGTTCTGTGTTTTGTAGATGTACTCATTTAGTATGAGTTATAACTCCTATTCGTGGGAATATTGGATAGGGAAAATCCTAACAAAATAAAATGCTTTCAGATCCTAAGGGGCAATGCAGTAATAATATGGCAAGGCACCAAGTGATACCCAGGAGGCATTTCAGAATTAATGCACATCTGGGGCGCCTGGGTGGCGCAGTCGGTTAAGCGACCGACTTCAGCCAGGTCACGATCTCGCGGTCTGTGAGTTCGAGCCCCGCGTCAGGCTCTGGGCTGATGGCTCAGAGCCTGGAGCCTGTTTCTCATTCTGTGTCTCCCTCTCTCTCTGCCCCTCCCCCGTTCATGCTCTGTCTCTCTCTGTCCCAAAAATAAAATAAAAAAAAAAACAAAACAGAATTAATGCACATCTAAAACATCTCATTTAATACAAAGAAACTTCAGAACCAGGGAAAATTGAATCCATCAAGATGCTGAAATCAACAACTAGCTATAAATGCATTTGAAATATTAGAAGCCAAAAGCTTGCTGGGAGAAGGGCTTTCATAGGTGCATTTTATATATCATATACAAGTAAAAATGGACTCCAACAGAAAGTGGTAATCCAGAATCATTAAACCAAAAGCTGAGAGAAAAGGAAAGCTCCTAAGACATTGTGCAATGTATGCCCCCAGTTTTTCAGGAAGCCTACCCACCTTCACACAGTCAATTCAGTCTTGCATAGGACATGTTAAAAACGTGAATAAGTCCATAAAACTTCTAGAAGAAAACATAGGCAGTAATTTCTTTGACATCAGTCATAGAAACATTTTTCTAGATATGTTTCCTCAGGCAAGGGAAACAAAACCAAATTAAAACTATTGGGACTACACCAAAATAAAAGGATTTTACACAGCAAACAAAACTATCAACAAAAACAAAAAGGCAACCTACTAAATGGGAGAAGACAGTCACAAATACTATATCTGATAAGGGGTTAGTATCCAAAATACATAAAAAACTTACACAACTCAACACTAAAAAAAAACCCCAAAGAATCCAATTAAAAAATGGGCAGAGGGCCTAAGTGGATATTTTCTTCCCAAGAAGACATACAGATGGCCAGCAGACACATGAAAAGATCCTCAACATCACTAATCATCCAAGAAATGCAAATCAAAACCACAATGACATATCACCTCACACTTGTCAGAAGGGCCAAAATCAAAAACACAAGAAACCACAAGTGTTGGTGAGGATATGGAGAAAACGGAACTCTTTGTGCACTGTTGGTAGGAATGTAAACGGGTGCAGTATGGTGGAAAACAGTACGGAGTTTCTTCAAAAAATAAAAACTAGAACTGTCATATGGTCCAGTAATTCCACTACTGGGTACTTACCCAAAGAAAACAAAAACACTAATTTGGAATGGTAACATGGACCCCTATGTTTACTGTAAATTATTGTTTACAATAGCCAACATATACAACTAATCCAAATGTCCATCGATAAATGAGTAAAGATTACATATATATATATATATACATATATATATAATGTATATATGTATATACATGTATATACATATGTATATATATATGTGTATATATATATGTATATATTACATATATATATATATATATATACACACACACAATGAAATATTACTCAGCCATTTAAAAACAATGAAATATTGCTATTTGCAACAACATGGATGGACCTAGAAGGTATAATGAAATGGGTTAAGTGAAGGTTAAGTGAAATAAGTCGCTCAGAAAAAGACAGATACCACATGATTTAATTCATATGTGGAATTTAAGAAACTAAACAAATGAAAAAAGAGACAAACAAAAAACCAGACTTTTAAACAAAGGAAAAAACTGGTGGTTGCCACGGGGGAGGTGATTGGTGGGGGCCGGGGATGGATAAAACAGACAAAAGGGATTACGAGTAGACCTATTCTGATGAGCACTGATTATAGAATTGTTGAATCATTATGATGCAAACCTGAAACTACTACAATACTGTATGTTAATTACACTTCAATAAAAAAAATAATCAACTAGGATTGAGATAAATTAAGTACATAAGTAAATAAATACAGTAGAAAAATACAAAGATACTCATAGTCTGATGTAAAATAAGCACATCAAATATTTTCTCTAAAAAAGTGAGTAAGTAAATCAAAATTTTGGTTGGGAAAAGTTCATTTTTCTTTATATAAATTTGTTCTAAATTAGTGGTTGGCAAACTGTGGCCTACAGACCAAACTTAACCTATAGCCCTTATTTACACGGGTTAAGAGTTAAACATGGTTTTTATATCTTTAAATAGTTGAAAGATAATAAAGAGAACAATATATTTTGATAAGTGAAAACCATATGAAAGTCAAATTTCAATGTCTATAAAGTTTTATTGGAACACAGCAATGCTTATTGAGCTCACTAAGCCTCAAACATTAATTCTCCAGTTCTTTACAGAAAATTTGCTGATTCCTTTGCTAAATGACATATTTGAGAGATATGTTACATATTTTTGTGTCTGCAAATAGATTAACTTCCATTTATGAATTAGACATCACCAAAATTTGATTCATGTCCTTCTGTATCTTGTTTACACGTGCCTGAACTCACCAAACTGTTTTATGGAAGATATCAAATGTCTGAGCATTTTTCTTACTTCTCAACAATTACTATTCCCTTCTCAAACCATATTTATATAATTCTTTACCATTTGAAACATTTTCACATCTCTGATTCCATTGATCTCTGACAAAAAGCAAATGAAGTGCCCATGAAAAGAACAATTTCTGCTTTTCAGAGGGATAAACTGAGATTCCAGGTATTCAAATTACTTTCTCAGGAGGCATGGAGCATTAAGTAAAAGATTCGTGCGCTAACCCAGAATCCAGATGCTCCTGGGAAAGCAGCACTTTTCTCTGAACAAACACAGTCACAGCTGAGATTGAAAAAGCCAAAATCACAAAAAGGATGATATAAACACAGGTTTCTGATTCTTTCCTGTACATGTTGACCTCTGGAAGACTGCCTCAAAAAGGTTTTATCTGGTCACCTGGGTGGCTCAGTCATTGAATGTTTGACTTCAGCTCAGGTCATGATCTCACACTCTGTGGGTTCAAGCCCCACACCAGGCTTTGTGCTGACAGCTCAGCCTGGAGCCTGCTTCAGATTCTGTGTCTCCCTCTCTCTCTGCCTGTCTCCCTCTTTCTCTGCCTCTCCCCCATTCATGCTCTGTCTCTTTCTCTCTCTCTCAAAAATAAAATTAAAATAAAATAAAATAAAATAAAATAAAATAAAATAATAAAAGGTTTTACCACTGGTTAACTAAAGAAGGAGTTAACAGACACTCACCATTTTTCATTTGAAATCTATACCATGTACATATATTACTTATTTGAAAAATAAAGTTTTTTTCTCTTATATTTCCCAACTAATGGAGGATAACTTAGGTGGCAGCATCTCCTGTCAGTAAAAACTGCTTCTATTTAAGGAAAGATTTCACATGACTCCAATTATCCCCTAGGAAAAGAGAATTTCCAAGTAAATGTTAATCTAAGGTCAGTGTGGCACTTTCCATGAAGTCCACTTTGATGGGCCATTTACTTGTAGCTTCAAGAAAAAGATGGACAACATCACTGCTGTCACCATGCCATGCTGGCAGGCAACCCATAGGGGCTAGAAGGAGTGTCCTGACTAATCCGTCTGAAGTGCTACTCCATTTTTCTTTCCCTTTATTCCTTTTTTTACTACTGAATGCTATGACCAGCTGTCAATTATATTTTCTTACCGGTAGCAAATTGACTTGTGATATATTCACAATCAATACATGTTTCTTGAAAGAATGATGTTGCACAAAAGAGTTTTCTGCACATAGTTGGCAATCGTGATTTTTAAAAATAATTCAGAATGAGAGTTAAAACTATTAGGACAATTCTTTACTCTTCCAGTTTTCTGAAAATGGCTGGGAAATCTCTATAATAGGTAGCAGATGAGAAGGAGGGAGAGAGAGGGAGAGAAATAATTGAGAATCTCTTGTATCTATCTATCTATCTATCTATCTATCATCTATCAATAATCTTTCTTTCTATCTATAGCTAGCTGGAATATGAATATCACTTATTGACCCAGGCATGCTGGAGAATTACAAAATCGAAGAACATTATGACTGGATGGAATCTAGACCGAATTTTAGAACATCTAGTTGAATTCTTAATCAGTGATGAAGCTGCTGCCAAAGGGGATTTTGTTCAATGGGAGTCTTGAAAGTAAAAATTGGGTACACGTTCAATTTGCCTGCAATCTGGCCTCAGCCTACATTTTTTAATCTTACCACTTATCAGCTCTGCTTCACGCAAATTATGCTCACTGTCCCTCAACCCACTCCCAAACCATCATGTTATGCATTTTCCTCTTTGTAGTTTCTAAATCATATAAATGTCTTTTGCTCTTACTTTTCATGTTCATATCCTGCCACTCTCCAAAGTTCTATTCCTCTGAATTTCCCATGCATTGATTGGTGGCCATTTCCAATAGCACTTATTTTATTCATCCATTCTTCTAGTTTTCACTATTTTACATGAGTTAGAAGATTTTGAAAAACTTCCACAATTCATTGTTGCTAGACCATAGTTTTAAAACAATAGAAAAGATGGGGCGCCTGGGTGGCTCAGTCGGTTGAGCGTCCGACTTCGGCTCAGGTCACGATCTCGCGGTCCGTGAGTTCGAGCCCCGCGTCAGGCTCTGGGCTGATGGCTCAGAGCCTGGAGCCTGCTTCCGATTCTGTGTCTCCCTCTCTCTCTGCCCCTCCCCCGTTCATGCTCTGTCTCTGTCTCAAAAATAAATAAATGTTAAAAAAAAATTTAAAAACAAAAAATTAAAAAAAAAAAACAATAGAAAAGAGTATTATATGATAGAAAGTTTTTGGTAGCTGAATTTTGGTGAAACAATAGAAAATGAAAAAATATTTTTATTCCTATGCCATAATAAACAGCATCAGTTAGGTCTTACTAAAATGGGTCTTGCTTGCTTAGGCATTTTCTTGTTCAGAGATATCACTGACACCCTACTCAAAGAGTAAGTAACTCATGTAACCTTAGAACTTTTCATTTTAAAAGAATCTAGGGGAATTTCCAGGCCATATTTCTACTCTTCCACATAAAATATGGAGGTCTGAAGAAGTAAAGTGACTTTCCCAGATCTAAAACCTGAGTTTTCTGGGACTCAATGCTGATACAACCCCCATCAATCATATGGCCTCCTCTAATAACCATTTTTCATTGGTGAAGTCCATTGCCAAAATGTAAATATGTGTTTGGGTACTTTGTTCCTGTTAACATCACGTACATATATTTTTGAAGATTCCTAAAAAACAAAAAACAAAAGCAAAAAGCACACACACATAACTTCATTAAATAGCTTATTGGGCCATACCTTATGGATCATGGAGTCTTGTATGGATCCTCTAAACTTTTCAGATCTGGCCTTCAGCAGAGTTGGGGTGAAGCAGAGCCCGATTTACCCAGCCCTCTCTCTAACACTATAGACTAAAAGCCTCATTGTCATATCCCTTCCATTTGTGCTATAAAGTTGTCCTTATGGACCCAGCTCATGGCTTTTTGTTACTCCTTTTTTAAAAAAATTTTTTGAATATTTTATTTATTTTTGACAGAAAGAGACAGAGTACAAGTGGGGGGGGGGGCAGAGTGATAAGGGAGACACAGAATCTGAGGCTCTGAGCTGTCAGTACAGAGCCCAACATGGGGCTCGAACTCATGAACCATGAGATCATGACCTGACCAGAAATCGGACGCTTAACTGAATGAGCCACCCAGGTGTACCGCTTTTTGTTACTCCTACTTTACTGATATTTAATTGTGATTTACCAAAAATGAAGTGAATTTTTATTTAATCACTGATCCAACAAATGTTACTGCCACATAACAGTTACTGTCCTACACCTAGAATAGTACAGTTATTTCTACAACTATTAAAAATAATATGATCAATAATGACTGTTAACAGTAAATGCTTACTGTATCTCAGGTCTGTACTAAGAACTCTACACACAACTTCTCACTTGAAATGTTAAATTGGCTCCCCCAAGCCCCAGGACTGCAAGTGGGGATTAGGATTAGAACCCATATCTGTCATCACCCAAAGTCTGAGGGCTCATGTCTAGCATGTGGGAGAGCCATCTATCACAATGTTCAAAGCAATGTGCTACAAGCTGTTATTTGGGTAAGTACATGGTGTCATTGAGCATAGAGGAAGAACTCGAACTCTTCTGAGGGCAGTTGGCCTAATCTTTGAGGAACAGGTGGCATTTGGGCAGAATCTAAAAGGATGACTAGAAGATTGGTAAGTAGATAAGAGAAAGAGGGTTTTGTGAATAGAGGAAACCCTATGGGAAAGGGTGCAATGTTTTGAAGAAAATAGTACATTTGGGGGATTGAAAGCAATCTAGCATAATTGGAATCCATGAGAGAATGGCTGCTGCTGAAGCCGAAGAGGTAGGTGGGGTCATGCAGGCCAAGCAATGAGGTTGGAATCTCGCCTGTAGGAAATGGACAGGTGCTAAAGACTTTGAAGCAGAGTGACAGAGTCACATTTTAGATCTAGAGAGATCACAGTGGTGTGGAGTATGGCTCAGATAAGACCAGGGATGGAGGGAGGAAGGAAAGGGGTGGAGAGAGAGAGAGAGAGAGAGAGAGAAAGTTAGGAAGATATCACAAATGCACAGCAGAGAGAAAATGAGAACTTGAACTTGAACTAAGGTAGTGCCTGTGGAAATAAAAACACTAATTAATGGGATGTGTACAAGACTGCATCTAGTGGACTTTATGACCAATTAGGTATTAAGGGCCCGAAGAGAGAAAAGAATCTAAAGTGATACTCAGGTTTCTGGCTTAGATCATAAGAAATCATTAAAGATGGCAAGTAGAAGCAAAGTTTGAGAGGAAAGATAATGAGTCTGGTTTTACAAATGCTGACTTTGGAGTACCCTGAGGAACACCCAGATAGAGATGTCAAGATGGAAGCCCACACTAGAATGGATCATCAGATAGGTCTGGGAAAGGGATGCCATACAGGGAGTGATCAGGGCACAGCTGGTAATTAAAGTCAATTGTTTGTTCAACAAGTATTTACTGAATGCCTATTGTGTGCCAGAAACTGTTTTAGGCACCAGGGATATGGCAGTTAAAACACATTCAAAAACACATCCAGCCCTCTTGGAGCCAACGTCCTAGGAGAGGCTATATTTTGGAATACACAAATAAATTTACAATTACAAGTTGTGTTAAGTACCAGAGAGGAAAAGCATTGAGTGTCATAAATACATACATACATAGAAGGGTGATGTAGTCTATACTAGGTTGGGATGTAGGGGATAGTCAGGGAAGGACTCTCTAAGATAAGGGGCATTTAAACTGAAAATTACACCTGATAAAGGATTAGCCAAGTAAAGAACACTCCAAAAGAGAACAGCATATGTGGAGACCTGAGGCTAGAGTTCATTATATTGAAAATACTGAAAGACCCATGTGATTGGAACATAATGTATGAACCTAGGATGGCATGGAAGGAAGAGGCAAATTTAAGCAGATTCATTCATCCAGGGAAAGTCTGTAGTTTGATATATAATATCAATCAATCAATCAATCAATCACTCAATCACAGCAGGAAATCACATTTAATTAGGGGAGCAGGGGAAGAAAAGCCTACAAAAGAAACCTAAATTTTTATCATTTCCACCACAGTATGGTATCTACAAAGGAGTTCTTTTCTCTCAGTTAATATAAATAAATGAGTTGTTATTCATAGCTAATTTTTCCACCAGAAGTGTTCTCTTCTAAAAGGTTAGAGGAGGGATCCATGAGGTACTTTTGTTAATGTAAAGATCTCATGGGATGGATAAACAAAATTTGGTATATCCACACAATGGAATACCATTCTGACATAAAAAGAATGAAATACCAGTATGTATTACAACTAGATGAATTTAAAGACGTTTTAAGTGCAATAAAGCCACATAGTGTATGATTCAATCAATACAAAATGTTGATAATAAGGAAATCCTTAGAGACAAAACATAAATCAATGGTTGCTAGGGGCTGGGATAAGTGGAAATAGGGAGTGACTACTTAACGGATATGAGGTTTTCTTCTTCAGTGACGAAAATGTTCTAGGATTGGATAGTGTTGATTGTGTACAACTTTATGAATATACTAATAGCCACTGAATTGTACACTTTAAAAGGGTGAGTTTTATGGTATATGAATCACATATCAATGAAGCTGTTACTAAAAAATTGCTTGGAGACATCTACCTGTGTTCTCTCAGTCTCCACAGGTGATAGATAGACATAAAGGTAGATAGATCTAGACAGCTTGCTTATATAGGATTTTGTTAAAATTAATTATTTTATGCTCATATTATCTTTGATGATCTTTGGATGAATGAGTTATGTCTATATTAAATGGTGACTTTGGAAGTTCAGTTCCATAAGATTAATTTCTTACCTGGGAACATGCTGAAAAAGCTTTTAGTAATCCTTCACATAAATAATGTGAAGAAGACGGAGTCAATGTGTCTTATAAAACCTTGCACTTACTACCCTGTAAAGGTACTATCAAGGAGTGTCATCCCTTGTGCTGAATGTTAAGGATGATAGATAAAAAATGAAGTAGATCCATAATACATTGGGGCTTTAATGACGCTTTGGATTCTATCCACATGACATACTTATCAATGAACCAGAAGATGTGTTTCACACACAATTTATCCTTCCGGTAGTAACCCTACCAGTTTTTTTCAGTCTAGAAAATGAAGAGGGATTAAAGTTCACCCAATATTAAAGTTTACCCAACAGCCAAGGTAAGATTTAAAATTTTAATATATTTCTAATTTAAGAAACTCTGTGATATATCAAGCTGTTGGATCCTTATAATGTCCAAATACTCAAAGAAGTATTAAGAAATAAGTAGTCTTATCAATATTTTTTTTTGTTTTCCCTTGATAATTAATAATAAAAGAATGGTTACCAGGAATTTATTTCAACTCGAGTAACATGGTTTGACACTTCTGTTATGGACATTTAGGAAAAAATAGATATATCAACATATATGATGGAGATCTCTTCAAAGTGGCAAATTCCTTAGAAAATAAGGTGCAAATAAATAAGTAAATGCATTGTGAGTAAATAAATAAACAAGTGAGCAAGCAAACTACGTAGAATTGTCTAAGAAGAAGCAGATTGAAAATAATCCAAATAAAAATAGTATTTTATAGGTATCAAACTATTTTCATATATATTTAAAAATTTGATCCTCAAATCTGTTCTATGAAATAAGTAGTACAGAGCGATAGCTCCATTTCACAGAAGGGCAAAATAAGGCTTAACAGGATAAGGTCACTTTGGGCAGACTCACATTTTTGATAGCATATCCAATTTTATACCAACTGATATCATGTCCATTGCATTTCTGACATGACACAGTATTCTATTATCATTTTTAGTATTATTAGTAACGTTATTTTATCATCATGGGATAAAAAGATATATACAAATATCAGATAGAAAAGTGAGTAATGGTTTATGGTATTACAAAAAAATGGTCTGTGGTATAAAAACTGGCTAGTGTTCTAGAAAATAGTGTATTTTTTAAAAATATTTGATTTTGTTGGTTGTGTTGATTTTGTCTCTGCTTTTGTTCATCTTATAAAGAAAATCAAGGCACTAAGACACCTATATATACACAAGATGAGTGTCTCCTCCCATTATATGGTCAGGTGTGAACTATCCATAGCCTTATAGGGTCAAAGAATATTTATAATCTTTAAAATCTCTCTGAATTTTGAATTCTCACATCAGTGGGTGTTTCCTCTTTTGCCAAAAACAAGTTATTTTTTAAAACCCACCAAACTTCTGGCTTTTGTTGGTTTTCCTCCTTTTCCAACTAGCTAAGCATCTCCTAAATAAACAATTACTTTAATTGAGGTCATTTACTCATGATTCTGCTCTGTGCTCCAAAAGAAAGAGAAATATGAAAAATGAGAAATGGCATCAGAAAGAGCAATAGAGAGGATAAAACCTGGCAAAAAATAATGCTTACAAAAAGTAGAATAATTTATCTTTAAGATCAGGCTTTCAATTGAATTACAATCTAATACAAACTAAATTTGCAGTATGGGGTTATGAGGCAGTTAGGGATTTCCTTGAACTTGGGGTTGATTAATCTACAAAATGGATTCTCAGATCAATGGACTCACTCTTAAAATTATTTCAGGTCATCATTCTCTCTGGGAGATAGAGTAGATGTTGTTCAGTATGGAAGGAGAGTTTCTACATGGGAGAGATCACTGCATCATATTGAAAATCAGCACAACCAGGATATCAAAGTTAAAGGCTTTTGAGTTGTCTCAGCTCTTGGATCAATACACCTATAAGTCGCTACCATCTGATTTAACCGATAGTCCCCAGACAGTGGAAAATTCATTACAGTGACCCAGGAAGTGATCCCATCTACCCCTCATCTGTCAGCAGAGATTAATCCCCAAAGCCACAACCCCAGCCACTATAAACCATAGCAAGCCACTCTGATAAACAGAGTGACTCAAATGATAATGTCTACTCAATGGGCAGGTAGGGACTGGCCCTCCTCAAGTACAAATCTCATTATTGATTAATTTCCCTGTAAGGGTTCTCTGCTTCATTAATAACAGTTTCAATTCTTAATTCATAGATTACCTTGGCAATCTAGTTTTCCCCTTCTTATTTTAACTTTGGGTTGTAATAAACATCTTGAGTTTTGTGTGTTATTAAAATTATACTCAAATCTCATTTTAATGTTTTCACTTATGAATTATTTTCATATAAATGGTAGTATTTTTTTTTTTTTTACAAAATTCTGTTTAGGGTTATTCTGTGGTATAGTCCACTCTTGATATGTTTATTACTAGCAGTTCCAGGGGTGGGGGAGAATTGTTGGGCTTAAAGGAAATTATTTTTCTTTGATAACTTGACAACATGCAAATCTGTTCCCCCTCTCTGGTGTACCTGATGGAAGAAATCATCTGTTATTCTTCTATAGACTACAAGGAAGGAGAACCAAAAAGAGTCATGGGGAAAGTGACAAAGAGAACAGAGTATTTTCTTTAAGTATAACTCTGACCAAGGCACATGTCCCCCAAATTAAACACACTCAGAACTCTTTTCCTGCAGAATAAAATTCAAACCCTTTAATGGCCTTTACAAGGCCTTCCAGAAACTTGCCCCCACCTCTTTCTTCATCCTCAGTTTCCACCACCAATGTATGCACATATGCTGCATTCCAGAGATGTCTGCTGGTTTACAGCCACTTGAATATGCCATAGTGTTCCACATCTTCATGCCTATGCACCTGCTATTTCTGCTACTAGAACCGCCATCCTTTCTTTCTCCTAGCTCCCCCTTCTGATGAACTCCTACTCATTCTGAAAGAGAGTTCCCATCTGTATTGCCTTCATGAGCCACCCAAACAACTGCCCACTCGCTTTTGTGTGTGCCAACCCTCTACCTATTATTTACTACATGATTGCATTTATTATGCTTCACTGTAACAATACAGTTTTAAGGACATTTTCCCCATCAGTCTCTGTTTCTTCTAAGCAAGATCTACACATAGTTCAACTTTGTATCATTAGCAATTTGCAAAGTCCCTGGTACACAGAAAATGTTCCATGAAAACTGCTGAATGAAGCTGGAGTATTCATGACCTAAGGAATGAAATGTTGTACTTTAAAGTATAATGGCTTTTTAAAATCTAAAATACAATTATATGTGGAATATTGATATATTTCAAATGGTACAATCCTAACTTTAAATATTCAGTCCTACCCTCAGACCATATATCCTGATTTTTGTTGCAAAAATATGAACAACATAAATACAAAATGTAAATAACAGGTTTCATGGATCGATGTTTAATCCTAAAATAATGAATAAGATACTAAGTTCAACTTATTTCTGTCCTAATGTTCCAATTTTTAGGAAGATCTTCACAACCTAAACACCAAAAAATAGAGTTTTTAGCTGAAATCTATACATCTGTCCTTTAATTTTTTTTAATGTTTTATTTACTTTTGAGGCATAGAGAGACAGGGCATGAGCAGGGGAGAGGCAGAGAGAAAGTGAGACACAGAATCCGAAGCAGGCTCCAGGCTCTGAGCTGTCAGCACAGAGCCCAATGCAGGCTCGAACTCACAAACCGCGAGATCATGACCTGAGCTGAAGTCGGACGCTTAACCGACTGAGCCACCCAGGTGCCCCTACATCTGTCCTTTATATTCACAGACATAGACATCTACGATGAGCCAAAAGGGGAGATTCAGTAAAATCCCACAAAACCAAAAACATCCAAATCACTTGGGTCAATGGATTGATAGAAACCACAGTCCCAGGATAAGAAGAGCCTGAACACCAAGTTTCTTAGACCAATAGACGTCTTTCACAGCCCTCAGGTGGGATTTTCAGGTTGTCTGAATTAGGCACTGACCAGCTGGGTAAACCTGGGTGGGTGATGTCTCTCTAAAGTGCAGTTCCTCCTCTATCACATGAGAAGGCTACACAACATCACTGAGGGCCTTCCAGCTCTCACATCCTATCAGCTCTGGGACTGTTTCACATCATAGAAAATGATGAGGGAGGTTCAGTGACAGTTACTGGTAACTGGCAAAATAGTACACCTGCTTCTCTATTTCATCCTCCCATCCTTTTTCCTCACCTTTGAAGGCAAATGAACCAAACACAAAAATCAGATACTTTTTCATATAGGCAACACATTTAATATTGGCCAATAGAACATGGAGTCCGGCACATCACCACACAAAGTGTGTTGAAACCACTGGTACTTTGGGTCAGTCTGGAAGATATACATCCTTTTGTTGTATATAAAAAACTTTAAGCAGTTAGCATCATGTTCACATTTATAGGAGTTACAGTTTGCTCAAGCATTCAGGTACAGTGTCTCATTTATCCCCCAAGGCATCTCTGAGAGTTCGGGTTCTTTGCACCGGACAGAGATTGGAACCAAAGTTCAGAAAGGTTCAGCATACTGCCTGAGGTCAGGCTGCTAATAAATGCAGAGCTGAGATTCAATCATCAGTCTCTAGATTTCAAATTCAATTTCATTCTGTATTAATGCTCTCTCGCCCTCCAGTCACACTATTCATGTAGAGGATGCTGTTAAGTGAGAAGAAAACGGATTAAAAGACTTATTATTCATTCAAGAAATATTCGCCAGGCACATACTCTATGCCAGACACTCTGCCAGATGCCAAGGAAAACCGAATCCCACTCAAACCCTCTCCTCCTGGACTTCCAGCCATTACACTTACAGGAGGGACTAAAAAGGGTAAGTGTAACTAGATGATGTGGGCAGATGTTACATGTGCCTCGTAAAGATATAACTGAGGAGCTAGGGGCACACATAATAATTCATGCTGTTTATGAGAGTCAGAGAGAGCCTCTGGCATGTAGCTGGACCTTGAAGATGAGTATTTCATTCAATAAGTGGACACAGGAAGGGGAGTCATGGCAATGTGAAAAGAACAGCGTGAGTGACAGCTCAGATAGATGGAAAGGGCAAGACTCATCCTGGGAGGTAGTTCCTTTGGTCAGCATGGCAAGATTCCTCTGAGTGGGCACCAGCTTTGTTGAGAGAAACCCAGACCAGCTCTGCGGCTGCAAAGTAAAACATCCTCCCTAGGATTTTGCTCTCATGCTTTCCCAAAGAGGATGCTTACTTGTGCTTGGCTTTATAATATCCGTAAAGAATTGTTCCCATTGGGTGATCTCTACATCAGCAGCACTGACATCACCTGGCAACTTTGAGAAATGCAAATTCTCAGGTCGTGGTCACAAACCTACTAAATCAAAAACTCCAGGGGTGGGGCCTAGCACTCAATGTTTGAACAAGAACTACAGGCAATTCTGCTATCTGCTCAGGTTTGAGAACCACAGCCTTAAAATATTTACCTTGCCAGTGTGGATGTCTATCTCTTTGTAACACATCAGTTCTAGTCCCAAAGTTAGCTGGTTCACCTTCTAAGTCTGCACACTAACTTTTTGTGTGTATGTGGTGGGGAGTAGGTCTGCTGGTCAAAGGTAAAACGGACTACTTGGGAATAAACTAGGAATTTATGTTGAGGTGCAGTACCACCACTCAGAACTGTTGGAAGGGAGATGTAAGCATCTGTGGTTCATCTGAGTAGACACCATCTATGGCATCCCAGGGATAAGCTTCTTTTGTGGTATAGGACTTAATGGTAGCCCAGTTATAACACCATATTTCAAATGACTCACAAATGGGAACTGTGAAGTACTCTTTAAGACCAAGTGGCAATAAAGTATGATGAGAGGGAAAGGTGGGCACACATGTTTTCCTGAAATCTTTTGGTGTGGCTTAGAACTGGCTGTAATCCAATTTGATAACTAATCGCCAAGCTCTCTGTTATCAGCATGACTAGGCTGGATGTGGGGATGGGTAATGCTTGCTGTTCTTGTTTTCAAGGAGTTTACACTCTGGTTCTTTGGACTGCTCACAAAATCCTCTCACTTTTCCCTAACCACCCCCAGGAATTCCCTTATTCCCTACCTTAGGAGTTTCTTCCTGGAGTGCTCCACTATCAAAATCCATCAAAACCTGTCAAAGCTGGGTGCAAATGCCACCATTTTCCCCTCGACCAGATATGATCTCCTCTCCTCTTATACAATACAGACCAAAGAATGATTATTTCTCTCTTACAGAGCTCTGTGGCCTTCTGGGAACACAGTGTAGATCTGTATTATTAAAAATATTCTAATTAGTTCCTGTATGCCCTGTAAGAAAACCTTGATGCAAATCATTTCTAATTAAGAAAAGGACAATGGATCAAATTTTCATTAAACCAGAATGAATAAATAAATAAAACTCTTTTCCTTCCAGTATCCATTCCTCATGTTGGACCTCTTAAGTGATGGTGCCATGCTGACTTTATAAATGCTGATGGTTTCATACCAAATACGTGAAGAATGACAGGATTTTGCCACTGCATAAAGAGACAAAGCATAAGGTATGCCACTTGTGGATTCTAGATTTAGAAGTGGGCACAAAGGAAGTGTTTTGTGGAAGTCTGGGGGCGGGGGGTAAGTAAGAGGGTGAGGGGTAAATCTAGGTTATCTGGTTGTGTTTCCTAGGTCCTCCTTCATTAGTATTAATGGGTAATACACTGTCGCAATATCACACAGGAGAGAAGAATTCTTTTTGAGGTAATTAATTGCTACCAGGGTATTTTTAGAAAATAGTTTCCTTGTTACCAAGAATGAATAAAATCCGATCTAGATCTAAATAATAAAATCAACACCAGCAGCCCAACAGCATTTTGAATGTTTTCAATGCTTTGAAACAATATATTTCATTTAAGGCTCAAAATACCTCCATCCTACTCTAGTGTCTTGACATAGGTGGGTATTCAATACACATCTGAGAAAGGACAGGACAAATAATAGGAAGGCTAAAGATTATTAGCACCATTTTATAAGTGGAAAATGGAGGAGCGTATGGGTGGCTCAGTCAGTTAGGTGGCTAGCTTTGGCTCAGGTCATAATCTCGTGGTTTGTGAGTTAAAGCCCCATATCAGGCTCTGTGCTGACAACTCAGAGCCTGGAGCCTGCTTCACGTTCAGTCTCTGTCTTTTTCTGCCCCTCCTCCGCCCTGTCTCTAATAGAAATAAACATTTAAAAAAATTATAAGTGGAAAATGAAACCTTAGAATAACGGAGCCAGGAAATGACCAAGTTGGAGTAGAATAGAGGATTGTTGAACACAGTCCATTCTTTCTCCCATACCTTACTTACTACATCACAGTTTAACAGACCTGAATACTACTTCTCCCCTTGTATGTCAGAACTGTTCATGATTTTCATATATACTAAAGAAATGGTATCCTGACAATGTTTCACTGATACACTCTAGCAGTCTATAAAAATCCACGGCTTATTAGCCATTTCTAACAAATCAGTGGAGGAAAAAACTAATTGTCAACTGAACTGATTGACCATATCTTTCACTTTTCAGAGTAATGTTATATTTTTCCACTTCATTCCCTGGAGCAATGATAAAAAGTCCTTCCAGCTCTGTACTTAAGCACAAAGAGACCATGTTAGGAATAATAACTCAGTATTAATATGATAAGAAATCTCTGCTATGCAGAATATGAAACATCTTATTGAAGTCTTACTGCATGCATAGGGTATATAACATCTGATATGAATTCCTCTCAAAATTCTCTGTATGACAGAGATGAATGCTGCCTGAGCATTATCTATTTCACTTCCTCCTTAGTAACACAGTTTCTATATCATTGGCAGCAGCAATGTGCCCACCTACATATCCCAACTGCCCCTTTGTAGACAGGTTGTACATTTTAAACAAAACCATTTTAAGAGAGACATAGGAGAAAAAGAAAGTATTCTTTCAGCAGGCCTTCTTTTTGCCCTTCTCTTTCCCCATCTCTCTGCCTGAAACTCAAATGTGACGGTTGGAGCTACAATAGATGGACATCTTTTGACCATGAAGCAACCTTGAGAATGAAAGTGACACAATAGGAATGGCAGAGCAGAAGGATGGAGGAAAACTGAGAGGCTGATGATATCATAATACCAATCATACCAGCTTTAGGATGCTTACCCCTTGACTTCGACGTTAAGAGAAAATTAATTCCATTTCATTTAAGTCACTATAATTTCAGATCTCTTGCTACTGGTATTCACCAATGGAATCATAACTGATGAATCCCCCAAATGTGGACAGAATAGAAAGCCAAAAAAAATTTGATTATGACTGCATTTTAGAATGAAAGACCAAATGAGTAAGAGATAGACCAGTGTTCCACACTAATGTGGGCTAAAAGAAGCAGATAATTTTCCCTAAATGAGGCAACCAGAAATGGAACTTATCAGGAGTCTGAGTCATGCCAGAAAGAAGATGATGATGTTTGGAGCCCTGCATAATTATGCAGCAGGGGTGGAGAGTGGAGAGGTGAATTAAGGAATGAGGACATTAGAGCAAAGGATTACTGGAGCTAGTGGGAAAGGCATACTGTTTGGAACTGGTGGGGCTAACACCACCTACCTCCAGAGACAGGGAACCAGAAAAGAAATGTTGCACATCAGATAAGAAATTCCCTTTTCCAAGTGGGTCAAAAAATTTTTTTTCTTTCCCTTGCAATATCTGGCACAGGACCTAAAAGTAGGGGGCTGTGGGGTACATGTTCATTAAATGTATGTTGATTGATTTAAAGCCATCCAGAAAATCAGTAATTGAAGTTCACCTGGGAGCATCATTCTCAAAAAACTCCATAAGACACACTGTTCCACTCCAAGACTTTCTCTCTCTTCTTTGTCACTGAAGAACATCTAAATTATAAAGGAAATGATACACATCTCGGTAATTGCAATAAAGCAGATACATGTCACCAAAGCCTCAGCACAAAAGGAACATGAATTTAAAAACACTCAGTATTTATCTGCAACTGCAGTTTAAAACTCTATGCTTTATACTTATACATCTGTTTCTCTAGTAAAGTAGTTCTCAGCCAAGATGGTTTTGCCCTGTAGGTGCATTTGACAATGTCTCTTGAGCCCCTTTTGGTTGTCACAAGTGGGGTGGGGGAAGGTACTACTGGCATCTAGCGGGCAGAGACCGGGGATGCCACTCCCCAGCCATCCTACAATGCACAGGGCAACTCCCACCCCAACAAAGGATATCCTTCCCCAAATCCAGTAACCGCACCAACTACTTCAAGGTTATGGTGTAATCTCCCCAGTGCTGATGTATTTAGCTCATGTAATATTTTTCAGAGTATTCAATAAGAAGACACCTAACCTAAGGGTAGAATCATAAAAACATAATGTATGGTCTGTAATTGTTGGTACTACTCAGCTCCAATATATGTCCTTGTTCACAGAAGGCTGGAAATAAATAATAGCCAAAATTTTTAAATACAAATTTTGGGGGAGGCATAATGCAAAAAAAAAAAAAAAAAAAAAAAAAAAAACTTCAGAAAAAAATTCTTATTGAATCTATGGAACACTCCTGAGGGATAAATGTTATTACAATCATTTTACAGAAGAGAACTCTAAAGCTATGAGTGATAAAATCTCATGCCCAAGGTCACAGAACTTATAAATAACAAAGGATCCCAGTGCATACCAACCACAGGAAGCTAAATGTATAATCATGAAATGGTTGCTATTCTGGATACCAATGTTCTCTAGTGAGTTGAGAGGGTTTTTTCCCCACATTTAAGTTCACAAAAACGTTGACTTACTTGCACAGAATGCTTCTTGAAATGCACTGTACATTTCTGCTCTTTATTAGGCACACTATATTGAACATAGTTTAATCCTTTCTTGACATGGCAGGATGGTTACGATGAATACCCACACTACCCCGTACTGCTGTGTCCTCTGGATCTAATGAAATGTACAGGGTTTCCTGTCTCCTCACTTGATTGGACCCAATACTTTTAGAGTTTTTCTGCCTGGTTTTTATCATTTTTCTTTCTCTGCCTCTTCTAGCCGACTCATAACTGCCTCTTTTAACTATAGCTGGTGTGCCTGCTTTCAGGTGCTTCTCATCTTCTATGGATGAAAAGATAGATCGCTACCTCTACTAGAACCATATCTACAGTTAAAATAATAAAATCTGAAAAGAATCTCCCAAAGTGTGTGTATGCGTGGGGGGCAAGAAGGGAAGAGGGACTGAGAACAGGTAAGCTTCAAGGTATCATCTTTATCTCTTCTAAATTCCTTTTAGCTTTATTTCCTAGTTTCCAGCTGGGCTTCAACCACCTGAATTTGTTGTATCTGTTATCTTCAGACTCATGAGGTATTACAATAATGGACATTTTAATCATTGTAATTTAGAAAATCCTACCTTTGGCTGTATTATATGCAATGCTTCTACACACTAAGTATTAGTCCGCTAACACCTAAACACCAAATTCATCAATAGAAACACATTTCATAGCCAAACAATGCTTTAAGTTTTTATACAAGCAGCTCCTACTTTTAATTTGAAAAATTATCAAAATACTAATAAAATTCTCAAAACAAACGAGCAAGAGAATATGAAGTTTCAATGGTTGTTTTACTCTGGGGAAACTTTTTTCTCTCCAACAAGGCCCACAACACCACTGGGGCTTTTTTTCACTCCACCATTACTCTTTTGGAGAATGGAAAGAATCCTTATCAGCACTTTGCAACCACAGATGCAAACTAGAGGTGCCGTGAGGTTTAACCAAGACAAAATACAATCAGACATATCAATGATTCTTGAAGATTGAAAAAAAAAAACAAAAACAAAAAACCATGATAAATCTACTAGATAATCAGTCCATTGTTTTTAAAAAATATCACATTTTAAAAAATTTCCTGTATAGTATATCAACAAAATAGCTGGTACACTGGGCTGATGCTCTGTCAGGCTGAAAGCTGGTTCTGAAACTGCCAATGGCCAGGTACCCAGAATTTGGCATGTAAGAGTGCTGCATTGCCTCTATGGCTCGCCGCTTGCCTCTGTCAACTCAACATCAGCTGCTGGTTTGCAAGAACCTTCCCTTGGGTACCCAAATGCTGCTACCAGCAGTTTTATTACATTCTTCCATGGTTTTGTGAAGCTGAGCAAGCTGGATCTTCATGGAGAACAGAGCAAAACAGAGTTCGGAGTATGTTAACTAGTGAAAATGTTAGAGTGCATTAGCTTTGCCCTAGGAAGCAGGGCATTTGGTTTATTTGGAAAATAAAGGGTTAGCTTGAGAAGAGATAGGAACTCTGCTTTTCTCTTAAATCATGGTTTAATGTAACTTAATTTTCCAATGAAAATAATTTATTTCTCCAGTGGGAGATTTAGTATGAAATTACCACTGCAGTTAAGATTATCAAAAAACTCATTGGCTACCTTTCAAAATAGTTATCCAATTAGGGGCTGATGATACAGTGATTGAAAAGGTGGCTGTATTTTCCCTTGAAATCTTAATAGGTCTCTGCACTTGCCCTTAGGAACCATAATTTAGTACATTCTAAAAGCCCAGGTGCTAGGCTTTTTGCAAAGTGCTTAGGATGCACAGATAAGTCATACTTGGCCCTTGTCTTCCAGGGATTGGTAGTCTAGCCAGGATGGGGACCTGCTTCCCCATGTGCCTTGAGTGAACCACAGGAAGGACAAATTAGATTTGAAAATCACCAAAAGATTGTAGATTCAGCTGCTGACACTACATTTCCACTTATACAAAAACACGAGCTAAGGAATGGATACCTTCTCTTCTAAAAGGACTCCAGGAAGTTATAGGTACAGAAGGTAAGTCTGGTGACACATTAATGAGATATCACAAGGAATTAAGCGTTGATATTTATGGCACTTAATTTTCTCTCTCCATATTTGTGTATTAAAATACAAACACACACACACACACACACACACACACACAAAACACAAAAAATATGACCTGACATCACAATAGCAATAGAAACTAATAATATTTAGCAACAATTTTTCAGCATCTGGGAGCAATTGATACTCATCTGTGTGACACAGGCATGTGGCCTCATCCCCAACTGATGTGTCTACATGGAGCTTGAAAATTAGCAGAGGCCCTGACTACCTCCTACTGTGTACCCTCATTTCACAAGTGCACAAATCAGAAATATGACATCCACCTCTCCACACATACAAGAAAATGGTTTACTATGCCATCCAAGATGATTTCCTCTCTCCTCTGATGGCTAATCCTTTCCTCATACAGCATGAGTGGGGTCCCTGACATGAGAATTTTAAGGCGGTAATGCTCCATGGTACAGAAAGGCCAAGGAGGAAGGAATGTAAAGTTGATGGTGGGCACTGGGGAAGATAGGAAGAATCTTGACAGTTGTATACTCTGTTTCTGGAGAAATAGGAGCTAGAAATTGTTTCAGATCACTCAGGGGAAAAAAAAGTTAACTTTTCATAGCCAAAGGACAGGCTGTGATGGTTAGTTTTGTGTGTCTGCTTGACTGGGCTAAGGGATTCCCAGACACCTGGCAAAACTGATTGCTGGCTGTGTCTATGAGAGTGTTTCTGGAAGAGACTGGCATTTGAATCATTAGAATGAGCAATGTAGATGGTTATCATCCAATCCTTAGAGGGCCTGAATGTAACAAAAAGGCAGAAGAGTGAATTTGCTCTTTGCATGAGTTGAGACATCCATCCTCTCCTCCAACAATGTGGCTCCAGGTTCTCAGGCCTTCAGACTCAGACTGAATCACACCCTCAGGCTTTCAGACTCAGACTGAATCACACCCAGCTCTAATCACAGGACTTCTTGGCCTCCATAATCATGTCAGCCAATATAGATCCTATTGCTTCTGTGTATCTGGAAAACTCTGACTAATATTTGTGCATTGGAAGTGGAAGATCCTTTCTTTTTAGGCAGAGCCTTACTAATTGATCTCCTAAAAATTAGTGAGCAGTTTTGCACATCAAAAATGTCTAACATAATTCCTAAGAGACAGAAGCTGTCATATTCACATGGAAATTATTAGGGGATAAGAGAGAACATGGGAACTTACATTTTTGGAAAGTCCAGTCTTGGACCCACGCTCAAAGAGAACCAAAACAAAAAGAAAAACAGCACAGGTGGAAGCCATACTGTAAAACTGGATACTCTGAAGGTACAGAAAACCATAATTAAAAAAAGAAAAAAGAAAAAACCTGGGAATATCTGCTCTGTGTTTTCAGATAAATATGTGAAGTAATGGGCTTGCTAGAATAAGGGATGATTGATGAGATTAAAAGATATCTTAGAGACATTCAGTCTGAAATTATTAAGGAAGCTGGCTGAGAATAGAAAAGAAGCAAAAGCCAAATTAATTCCACATTGGAAATGGAAAAGAATGGAACTGGCACTATAAAAAATTAAATCATTGATTAAAGAAGAAATTCTGCCTTAAGTCAGGAAAATATGAAAAGTTATGAAGAGAAGATAATAAATACAGAGACAAAGGCTATAGATTTATCTCTACAAATAATTTGTATCCCTAAAGAACGAGTCTTGTCTAATGGAATAGAAGCAACAATCAATTAAATAAAGGAAACAGTTCCTGAGTTGAAGACCAACCAGAGTTGTGATTATCATGTTCCAGACAAAATGTAATCAATCTGGCAAAGAAAACAATGGCTGACATTGAAGGAGCCTCCTGCTATCCAGAACCAACAGGAGCCAGGCCCAGGAATTCCTCGGGTCCTCTGCCTTCAAGCCAGACAGATCCAGTTCAAATCATGGCTTTACAACTTTACAAACTGTATGAATATGGGAAAGTGGCTTCACATCAAGCTTGCCCCATTTGATGTCTACAACTTAACACTGAGTAGTAAAAATGCTACTTCAAAACATTTTCTCACCCCAACACATCCCCATCCCTACTGAAAAATCCATTTTGCTAATCTCCCAGTGCATCTGACTCAATCTGAGTAGGCTTCCTCATTCCTCACTCCATATTCCACAGCCTTCTTTCCACCAGACCTGGATGAATCTGGAAGGAATGGTATAAAGGAAGGAAAGCAAAGATCAGAGAAAGAAGGAAGAAGCGCCAAGGTCATCCTCCTGGGAACAGTAGCAACTGTCCTCAAAAGAAAATCAAAATTAACTTTTAATAAAATATTCCCAAAGGAATGTTACCTTCATCCTCCAGAGGTGATATCTTATTATAAAAGAAGCTTTGCCTGGATACTCCAAGCATTCCCCCTGTTAGCTTATTTCTGCCATTCATTTTCATTACAAATTCATTTTCATAAATCTGAATTGCCATAAAATCCAAATTAATAGCCTCCAATAACTCCAATAACTACAGTACCCATCACATTAATTAACTCTGTACAATGATCTTTTCCACAGACTTACCTGAAAGCTACCTAGCTGAAAGTATTGCCCATTCCTTTTCTATTAGGCAGACTGACTTTCTAGGCTTTCATTTTCTAGAGCAGGATGACTTGGGTCCCCCACAAAGAGGAGACTTGGTGTGCTCAGACTCTCTTAAACTCTATCCATGTCTGTATAGATTCGATGCCAAAAGCTGGGACTTACACAAATAATGCTCCTTCTCCTTTGTCCCCAAGTATCATTTTCATTAGAAATTAGGATCAAACCTTTAAAGTAAACTTTTTCTTTTTTTTTAATGTTTTTATTTATTTTTGAGACAGAGACAGAGCATGAGCAGGGGAGGGTCAGATAGAGAGGGAGACATAGAATCTGAAGCAGGCTCCAGGCTCTGAGCTGTCAGCACAGAGCCCGACGCGGGGCTTGAACTCATGGACTGTGAGATCATGACCTGAGCTGAAGTCGGACACTCAACCAACTGAGCCACCCAGGCGCCTCAACTTTTTCTTTTTTAAAAAATGTTTATTTGTTTATTTTGAGAGAGAGAGAGAGAGAGAGAGAGAGAATTCCAAGCAAGCTCCACGCTGTCAGCATAGAGCCTGATGTGGGTCTCACACCCACAAACCATGAGATCATGATGTGAGCTGAAACCAAGAGTCAGATGATTAAATGACTGAGCCACCCAGGCATCCCTACAGTAAACTTTTTCTACCAATGTTTTCCCTTATCCCATTTTATAGTCACAGTTTTATCTACTACTTGATTACAGCTTTTAATCAAATGGTGGTCTCCACAAACGCATAAATACTTACTGTTTAGTACATTTTATCTCCAAAGATCCTTAGGAGACCTGGTTGTCAAGAAACCTATCTGCTCCAGATTTTTCTACCAAATAACTAGACTAGAGGCAAACCTCTTTCAAGGCTTGAGGTAATAAAGCTACCTGGTGAAGGAGACAGTGCCAGAGTGCTGGTTTTCATCCAATGTGCTTTCCAGGCATGCCATATACAATACAGGAACATGCCTTGGAAAGGTTGAGGACAGAGAAAGCAATCAAGTAAGGTAATCTATGTGAAAGTACTTTGTAAACACAGTTACTAATACGATTATATGCAGCAGGGCATGGGAGTAGGGTCTATACAATGAAAAGGGCCACGGATTTAGAATTGGAAGACCTGATCATAACTGTAGCTTAGGGAATGTCATATCACCACTTCAAGAATCAATTTTCCTAAATATTCTATAGGTCAAGAGTAATCTTTTTGTCAGAGTGCCTACTACTGAGTGCAGCACATAGTAGGCTCTCAAGAAATTAAGTCCAAGGCTGACAGGTGGCTAGTTCTCTGGTCCTTCACGAGCAGCACGACTGGCTTCCTTTGAAGCCTATAAAGTCTTAGGCAACAGAGTACCCTCAGCCAAACACACTGGTCCAATCCCATTGGCCCCTGCCTGGCCAGCTCCCTGAAGGTAGCCTTTCAGCAATATATAGTCTTCCTGATGGAGCGGGCTGTCATGTCAGAGAAGTTACTTAAAAACTAAATCATTATTATAAAACATAAAGAAACATGTTCAAGCTATCAGAATATTAAACAGGTTCTGACTCCTATTCAGCATCGTTTTACCCTCTCACTGTGGTTTCCTTCCAGCTGCAATCAATATACATTTTGGCAGAAGAGATGCTAAAGAAAAAACCTTCCAGTTTGTTTCCAAGGATTTCATTTTCCCCTGTACACATAGATCCTACAATAGTGGTAGCAACAACCACTTTTTCTGTGCTCTGTATTAATTGACCTAGCATTGCACTTGCATTATATAACCCAATTACATAGACTGACATGTAATCCAACCCCCCACATTAGAGGGTCAGAATGGCCACGTGAGCTGCTCCAAGTCCTGCCACTAATGGGTGATAGAGCAAACCCCAGGTATATGAATATGGAGACGAACATGCTTAACAGCACACTGTCTGCCTCCACTTTTTTCAAGATATGTGGAAAAGGAAGTAGCTAGAATTTTGAAGTTAACTCAATGTCCTTCTCATTGTAATATACCTTAATAATTCATTTTGTGCCAACCAAATCAATCCATCGTGAGATATTAAAAAGGTATCTTTATAATAAGATGAAGAGATTGTATAACCCCAATGAAATCAGTGTGCTTTAAATTAGACCAGGAGTGCCAATGGAGTAGCACTGAATGTGAGCACTTCCTGTTTTAAATGAGCGATAGACTTGCCAAGTGGTTATCTTGGCACTGGGCTAGCAGTAGTGAACAGAAAAGACATGATCCCTCCTCACAAGGACCTCACAGTCTAGCCAGGAGTTAAATAAATCACATACAGACACTATTTAAATATAGGATTATAAATCTTGATTAGTTTTGCCAAATAAATGCAGCGGTGTGTGTGTGACATAATTTAGTTTCAGAATAAGGGAAGACAGAGAGACAGACAGATGGGTGGATGATACATCTCACTCTGGTGGAGTGTGAAAAATTGATTGAATAGGCATGAAAACAAGACAGAAGGCAAACACATCGAACATACAAACTAGCAGAAATGAATAAATTGCAAAAAGTACCACAAGTGCTAAAGAGACGTGGATGCATTTGGAGATGGGTGGGGTTAAGGCAAAGGCAGTAACTTGGAGCCTGTGTCTGGAGAGAAAAAGTTATCTCTCAACTGAATGCACAAGTCTTGCCAGGGGTTGAATTTAAAATAAAACATCTATTAGAAATGCAGGAATTTGCGGTGCCTTGGTGGCTCAGTCGGTTGAGCGTCCGACTTTGGTTCAGGTCATGATCTCACGGTTTGTGGTTTTGAGCGGTTTGTGGGTTCGAGACTCTGCTGACAGCTCAGAGCCTGGAGCCTGCTTGGGATTCTCTCTCTGTCTCTGTCTCTGTCTCTCTCTCTCTCTCTGCCCCTCCCCTGCTCACACTCTGTCTCTCTCTCAAAAATAACCATTAAAAAAAATTTAGAAATGCAGGAATTCACAGCATCGGTTTCAATATCAAGTAGTAATTATATCTTCGCTTGTTATCAATTTTCTGTTAGACTTTGGAAAATGGAAGGTAGGTAGGTTTTTACAGATTCATTGAATAGTATGTGCTAAACACAACAGCTTCTAAAGAATCCTGAAAACAATTAAATGTTTAGTTTTTTATCTTGGAATTTTCATCCTCTCATCTTTTGCTTAGGCATGCTACTTTTTTTTAATCTGTAATTTTTAAAACCCTAAAAATAAATCCTGCATTTTTTTAGCAAAGCTGAAATTGCACGATAACAGCAGATGATCTAAAATAACCTGATCTGGTCACAAATATAGCCCATATCTAACAATTTCCCCTCTATATGTCTGCAGTAGGAAGGGTTCTGTAGAGTATAAATGGCTGTAGCATACATAAGGCTCTGTCTGGTTCACCCATCCATTAGCTGCCACCTTCTGTGATGCTCTGAAAGTTAACTCAAGCCAGTGGCATCAGTCAAGAGTCTCGGCATATTGTACTGAAATGGCAAGTGATCTAATAGATGATCTAACACGAAGGATAATATATTGGGATATAGCTACAGGCAGATAAACCTAGTTCTAAAAATAATATAAGCAGAGTAAATGGACTAGAGTTCCCAGGTGGAGGTTTACTGATTGTGCATTACTTTGACTCACAAAACTGCTAGGGCACTAAACAAATATTTATTGTGTTTCCTACCTTAAAGGCATCTGCAGTCTAGTACACCAATGAATATGGTTAGAGTGTTATTAGTGCTATCATGGACATATATACAGAGTATAATGGGGGCCGAAAGGAAGTTTCGTTCAATTCTCCTTGAGACTCAGAGAATAGCTTAACAGAGGTGATAGACATTGAGTTCTGAAGATGAGCAGATGTTTGCCAGGTGGAGGGAGGATGTGTGAAATGGGAGGGAGAACTGGGCTGAGCTGTGTCAAATGTATGACATTTGGCTAGCTAGACTCTATATGGTTACCTCAGATAGGGCCTCACTGAGATCTATTTCACTTGCCAGCTGTCATCTTCATCCTAGCATGAACACTGCAACATCATGAGTGTGAAAGTCAGTTTTGAACAAATAAATGGAGGGCATGGAAATGATAGGAGGGAAGGGAACGGTTTAACATATGAAGTGCAAGAATCTAGACTACCCTACAGAGCTTCCAAGAAGATGGTAGGAAAACACCAAGAAGGTTGTAGGAGAGTGATGTGATTATTTTTGTGCTTCAAAAAAAAATCTCTTTGGTTGGGGAGTAGATGTACTGGAGGGGACAGAAGTGGAGTTTCAGAGAAGAGATGAAGAGTTAAGAGACCTCGTTGAGATTATACTCTCTGTTTGTTATTGTGTCTGGGTTGGGAAAAAAGGACCCATAGAAGTCAATTATTAAAGACAAAAAGATTGTGGGGCTTTCTATGGAAATGTCATAAATTGCTTATATTCTGTAGCCACCAGTTTCCCAGCTGTCAGAAGCTAACCCAATGCACGGTAGAGGCTCTGGATGAGTAGGTAGAAATGTTCATCATCACTTATCAGCTGTGTGACTTGGAGCCAACTAGGCTATTTAGCCTTTTCCCTTACTGAAAGATAGGCATAAGATACCCTCCCTGGTCCCTTGCACCCTTTCTACAAAGGCCACAGGAGGGATGAATGGGATAGCCCTTTAGAGACTAGAAATACTCTAGTTAGGTGAGAAGCTGAAGGCTGCTGTGAAGTGAAGGCATTCAGCAAAGCATCTCATGCTTCTTGGCCAACAAAAAAAAAGGAAAATTCCAGGACTATGTAAGAAATCTGAAGCTATATAAGCCCACATCCAGTGCTATAATGTCTGTGATTTTAAGTTAAAGGAAGATAACTTTCATTATAAACTGGACTAAAATAAAATTATGAACCCTTAGTTGCCCTAGAAAGGAACTCATATAGACAAATTCTTTTATTTCCCCAATGAAGAAACTGGGACCTAGGAAGAGAGCTTGGCTTACTCAATGTTACAGCAAGTTAATGGCCAAGCCAGGACTAGAATTGACCTTTCTTGACATCCAGTCCAATAGTCTTCTATAATAAGCTGCATGAGTGATCATGATGGGAAACATGGAGGTTTTCTGTGTTCCATAGAGCCCTACAATGGTGTGCAAAGGGCTTTGGCTAGGGTGGGAGATGACAAAGAACAACCCCCTCCAACACCTCCCAGCCCAACTGCTTTGAGAACAACTCTTGGTTTGTTTTTAATATTTATTTATTTTTGAGAGAGAGAGAGAGAGAGAGAGTCAGAGCATGAGCAGGGGAGGAGCAGAGAGAGAGAGAAGGAGACACAGAATCCAAAGCAGGCTCCAGGCTCTGAGCTGTCAACACAGAGCCTGATGTGGGACTCAAACCCACAAGCCATAAGATCATGACCTGAGCCAAAGTCAGACACTTAACCAACTGAGCCACCCAGGCACCCTTGGATTTTTTAATAAAAGTATTAAAAAATAAGGTTTTCCTGCTGCCAAAAAGAAAAAGGAAATCACTATAGTGTCAAAACATTGTTTTTTTTTTCAGCTTGATACAAATAAACCTGAAAATTCCAAGTCAATGAACACATACTAAAATTGTCACTCAAAGCTTGCACTCATGTTTATTTACCTCAAAATCCTGCATACATATCATCAAGCAGCTTGGAAGGTGCATACAGCTTTTCCCCATGACTAATCATCACATGTTACCATTCAAGCACAAGAGGACAGATCAGTGAGAAGGCATGGTTATTTACCAAACTGTTGAAGTGATAACACAAACAGAGTTCTTTAAAAGAAATAGAGCATGGGAGAAGACTGTGTGGGCTTCTTTTAGTCCCCTTTATTCACCAATTTGCTTGAATTTCCATAAATGTTTCAGTTGCCGAGCTTCTGTGCTGCCAAGGAATCCATCTAGGCCATAGAAACATGCAGCTCAGGCACAAAGATGAAGTTTAGGACCCTTGGCACTTGGCACTAACAAGAAGAATTAGAAGTATTCTACAAGATAAAGGGTTGGCCCTGATCCACTGAGTCCCCTCACCCTGTCTCCCCCTCTCACCTCCATTTCTGAACACAGTTCATGAGCTTCTCCCATGTGTCAGATTCTGGGCAAAGCACACTGGGAGATACAGAAAAAAATAAGGCATAGATTAGAGCACAATATAAAAGGCAATAAGAGCATGCTTAGAGGTGCAGGTGTCATGCTTTAGCATAATGAGTGATCACTTCAAGGTGAAGGCTCTGGCTAGGCAAGGGTGATGTTTGAACCAGGCCTTGGTAGGAAACTGAGGACCCAAAGAGTATTTTTTATCCATGAAATGAGTAAATCCAGATGATTCACCTCCCTGTGTCTCCTTAGCATGAGGAGGTGTCCTCATCATTGATTTACTCTCTACGGGTTACATGTCTGTACCAGCAGGTTGCCTTGAGGAATCCCAGAAAGGGGACAACAACAAAGAAGCCTCTGGTGTTAGCAAGAAAAGTGCCAACACTATTACACAGAATTACAACAGATCTCCTATGTTCATGAAGGCTACACCGAGAGACGTTTCCAAATCACCCAGTCCTCGACTCCAGCTCATTCCACTGTCAGTGCCGGGTATTTTTTAACTAGGTGTTCTCACTAAGTCATCACTCTGACATGCAGCTTTGCAGCCCTGAGCATTCACACCCACACTGAAGATTGTTGGTACCCTATCTCATTTCATCCCTAGAATGACCCAAGTGGTGGTTATTGTCCTCGTGACAAATTATTACATGCCATAGACTGTGGTCAGTTGGTTTATAAATAATCAAAACACCATGAATTCTAGAAATGCTGATGCCAAAATCTGGCCAATGTAATCCACAGAAGGAAGAGGTTCAGCATTTGCGATGCACATTTAGAAACTATACAATCCATCCATATTTCATTATTCATTGGTGAACACTTATTACATCCAATACATTATGTAAAAACAAAATGATAAATAAATGACTGTGAATAGTATGTTAGTTGGAAATCTTGAGTCTGGAGACCTAGCAAGAGGGCCACTCTGTGATTAAAAGACAGTTACTAATCTCTGGGTATCCATTTTCTTCAACTGTGCAAAAGGGGACAGTGCACAGTAGATTTTGTAATCCCTAAATTGCTTTCCACTGCTAAAAATTTCAGTGCTACTAGTAATTTAAAAAAATGCAGTTAGATGGATAAAAGTCCCTGTTAAGTAAGTATTCTTCAGTCTGTAAATCCTCAGAGATGCAAATGTTCATTCAAGGAAAGGACCTAAGCTTTTATTCAGCATTAGGTGAGGTACAAGATTTTAATACAGGTGTGCTTTTTTCCTAAAAGAGAGAAAAATGAACTCTGAAGAAAGGGAGAGAGTGGTATGTTTGAGCCTTATGCATAAATGCAGAGGACAGAAGCCTACTGAGGTTTGCAGTTACAGTCAGAGAAAGGGAGTAGAGAAATATACAACAAAGACTTTGGAGGAAGATGGTAACCTTTCTTAAGCTTTGCAGGCTTCCCATGTTTTTATTCTTTCTGTCACCATCTGTCTACCAGTGTGATCAGTGTTTTTGTCATCAAAATGGACAGGGCCTGAGTACTTGTCTTTAGGAGCAGACAGGAGAGGCTGAGCTAGAGAAACTGGTATCACCCTGTAGTCAGTCCCAGGGATAGAGTAAGTGGTGGTGGGCGGTGGGGGTGGGTGGGAATCAGGTGAGTGACCGAAGCCTGTGGACAGCCTTAGCACTGGCAGGGATGGAACAGTTCCCGGAACAGAGCATCATCAGCACCCACTTGGGCTGGACAATGGCCCATGACATTGATTATGTAAATAGGCATGGATGTGTAGAGCTCATATTCAGACAGTTTTTCTGTCCTTTAAAGTGAGCAAAGGAAAAAGTCTCTAACCTTTTTTTAAGTGAGAGTATGTAAGAACCCAAGATTTAAGATCATCTATATAGTGACATGTATGATAAACCAATAATTCTTGCATTCATTATTTTCTAAGGTGATCATACAATTTATTATGCAAATTCAGGCACTTCTGGGTCTAGAAGGAGATGATATTGATTATCACCCTAAGACAAAAGGTATGAACAGGGACATATGTAGTCTCTCTATCTATAAAGTTCTTTGTTCATTACCTACCATTTCACCTGATTCATTTGAAGGGGACAGAATGGAGGTTTTTATGCCTATTTTATAGATGAGGAATCTGATGTTCAGAGAGGCAAAGTGTTTTGCCCAAGACACATAGATAGTAAGCTTACAATACTCAAAAATTAATGATAAAGTAAAATAGATAAAATTCTGATAAAGTATGCATACACATACATAACACTAAAAAATAAAGAGTCCAAAGGTCATATGTGCATATAAAAATAGGTTACTAAAATGTGTGAAATTCAGCCTTCCTCAAAAGGAACTACTTTGCAAGGCACTCAAGAATGGCTAAGCAGATCAGTGAGAACAATCTAGGTGTGTGCAGTGTGGCTCACCATTCACATTGATTGTGAAGACTTGGTGAGATCCAGCAGTGTGTATCTCCCATACTCCCATAGGGTCCCAAACCCAAGACACCACCTCTGGTGGTCAGGCCCCTCAGGCTGACATATCCTAGATAATACCAGATGAGAGGTTACACTATTGACAAGTCCTGTTCATGTGAGGAGTTAGAGGATAATGAAGACACCCATCATACATATACAAAACTAGAAGCTCACAAGTATTCTTGACAGTTCAAATAAAAGCATGAATCAGTTCTCTGTCCCCTGTTGTGGTAGGTGTTTGGAATTCTCCATTGGGCCACTCCCTGAAACAGCTCACACCACTATAAGCCTGAAGAGTAAGCATGATGCTATTAACCAACATAAGACTTCCTAGACAGAACAGGAGACCGTTGGAGAAAGAGGTGCAGAGTCCTAGAAGACTAGAGATGAAAGAAATCTGAAAGAACAGCAAGCCCTCTATTCTCAGAATGGGAAGAGGCCTCAGAATCTATGAGTCTAAGTCAAATTGCAAATTAGAGGCAGAGCTGGCTTCAGGCTTTCATGGTACACAGTTCTCTCAAGTAACTGTGAATGGGACTGAATTAGAGTGGATTCATTATATGTGCCTGTGAGCTGCATCATATTTCTCAAAAATTTGTATGTTGAAATCTTAACACCCAGTACCCTAAAATGTAACCATATTTGGAGATACGGTATTTACAAAGGTAAGTCAAGTTAAAATGAAGCCATGAAGACGGGCCCTAATCCTCTATGATGGGTATCCTTATAAAAACGGGAAATTTGAAGACAGACATGTATGCTGGGAAATCACTATGCGAAGATGAAGAGAGAGACAGAGAGAGGCTTCCTCCTACCAAGTAACGACAAGGAAGCAAGCTATAAAAAAGCTGGGGGGAAGGCATGGAAAAGATTTTCCCTCAGAAAGAACCAACTCTGCTGACACCTTGACCTTGGGATTTCCAGCCTCCAGAACTATGAAATGATCAATTTCTGTTGATCAAATCACTCAGTTTGTTGTACTTTGTTTGAACAGCCCTAGAAAACTAGTGCAATGGGTTTGGGACAGACACACAGTTTCTCCAGTGTGTAATCAGTCCCTGGTCTGCAGTCTGGATTTGCTCATTCTGTAGTGATAGGCTGTTTTTCTGGCCCCAACCCAAATATGTGCCACAGAGATGGCTTGACTTTGGACATTATGAAAAGTCCATTACTCTGACACAGACATTAAGGTGGCAGGCAGGGGCACCTGGGTGGCCCAGTCAGTTAAGCATCTGACTTTGGCTCAGGTCATATCTCATAGCTCATGAGTTTGAGCTTTACATTGGACTCTGTGCAGACAGCTCAGAGCCTGGAGCCTGCTTTGGATTCTGTGTCTCCCTCTCTCTCTGCCCCTCCCCCACTTGTTCTCTCTCTCTTTCTCTCTCTGTCTCTCTTTCTGTCTGTCTCTCTCTCAAAATTAAAATAAACATTAAAAAATTACAAAAAGAAAGAAGGCATGCCAAACAATGGCCTCACTCCTTCCTCACCTTTCCAACTGTGACCCTCTAGATAATCAGCACAAAATCCCCTCAGTTCCCACTGAGAGTTGACTGAGCCCAGTTCTACAGGCAAACCTGAGTCCAGCATTTATCATAACTTGTGAACTTCTGAGTTAACATGACTTCACCCCTCTGCCCCATTCCTTATGTCACCCCTGAGAAAGGCCAGGCCAGAGAGAACTCTAGATGTTGTACCAGGTAAACTCTAGGACATGAAGTGATATACTCCAAGCTCTGGCCTAGGATGTTTCGGATATACACATAGAGAGAATCCTCTTCTCTTGGACCTGTATTTCCAATTGCTTCACTATGAGTAATATTCTCTAATCATTTTACTGGCTACTTGAGTATATAGTCTTTTTTCTTTTTCTTTCAACAGGAAGACGCAAATGACTCCAAAGAGTAGGAAGCTCTAAGTTCGGAAATTGACAAAAAGCCACTTGGTCTGTGCCAGATCAGACCAGTAGAGATGCAATGTGACCTCACTCTTTCTTTATGTGTTTTAAGGCAAGCTGCCCCTCCCAGAGGCCTGTGGATGATGCCAAAGACAGATTCTGGCAGGTTTTCTGACTTACACTGAGGATGTCCCCTAAGTGGACTGCCTGGCAGTACAGTTCTGAATTAGGCTGCACTGGCCCATAAGCGTGATGCAGACTGATTCAGACCTCATTCACCGAAGAGGAAACACCAGAATCATTTACAGATTAAGTCCTAACACTACATTCTTGACCAATATGAAATCATTCTACTGCGCCAACTAGGCCTACTGTCGAAATGCTTTCTAGGTCTACCCTACCAAGAGTAAGACATCCTAAGAATATCTACGCTAGAGCTCCTTCTTCTGGGTGTGCTGTATACAAGTTGCTATCTCAATACTTAACGACAAAATCGTAACTAACATCTACTAGGCCCTTACTAGGTGCCAGGCTAAGTGCCTCAAATGGTTTTCCTCTATTGTGTGCTAATCTTCACAACTCTGTGAGGTACATGCTTTGATTATTCCCACTTTACAGATGAAGGAACTGAGACAGACAGACTGGTAAAGTAAATCGCTCAAATTCACGGAGCTGGTGAACAGCAGGTGCAGAAGGTGGAGCCACGCTGGCTGCAGAGCTCACACTTTTCACCACCACCCTAGCTTGCTTGTCACCCTGGTAGCCCCGACTGTAGCTGTATCTTCCCCTCTGTGAGCTTTCTGAGGTCTGGAACTACTCCTCTCTCGGCCTTGTCCTCTTGTCACCTGCATTCAATGATTGATGTGGGGTGACTCATCTGTGTCCCCACACCCCAATCAAGAAACACCGTCTCCCTGTACTTAACTTTCTCAGTTCCTCTTAGATCATTTGACAGTGTTCTGCCTTATGGTTGTTGGCAAATCTTAAACCTCCGTCTTTTCCTCCCAGTTCATATATGTGCAAAATTCATAGCGGAGCCATGCTTGAAATTTCCCTAAAGCCCACCGTATGTGCTTGAGTTTAGTACGATTTTCTCCATAGATACACGAAATGAATGAAAACAGGGTCAGGTCCATGGCATGATACAGAATCCAGGGCCTTCCTGAAAGCCAGTGCAGTTTCAGCTTCCTACATCCACTATAACAGGACTTTTGACACTGCTCACAGGGGATGAGGAGGACCTGGAATTCACTTAAGAGCCCTGGTTCTTAAACTCAAGTATGCTTGAGAATCCTCCTGGAGGGCTTACTGAAACACAGGCTGCTGGGTCTCACCCTAGAGTTTCTGATTCAGGAGGTCTAGGCTGGGGTCTGAAATATGCACTCTTAATAAGTTCCAGGTGAGGCTAATGTGGAAGGATTGGGGCCCACGCTTTTGAAAAGCACTGTTCTAGAGCTCTGCTTTGGAGAGTAATAAGTATTTTAAGTAAAAAGGAAATAAGTAGATATGTAAGAAGCATCCCAGTGGAGTAAGGTTGTATGTGGCAGAAATACAGGAAGCATGGCAGGTCAGGCTCGCACAGCGAATGTGAGCATCTGCTGAGGCTGGAGTGTGAGATGTGCAAAGTGGGGTGTGGGAAGATAAGCAGTAGACTTGGACTTGACCCAAAAGATAAACAGTTCAGCTCAATCTTTAGATCATAAAGAGATTTGGATTTACCTTCTCATTCAGGAAAGCCCTAACCCTCATCAACCCCATACACCTTGGACCACCACACCCCGGGATCAAAACTAAAGGCCAAACATCTTATTGTTCTAAAGCTTCTAAACCATGACAGATGATTTGTGTGGCTTCTCCATACAGCTGAACAGGCAGTGGGGCTTTGGAGGTAGAAGGTCAGTGGGTCCTCCAGCTCAGGAAGAAGAATTACTTCCTGAACTGGAGGAGCATAAAACTCTCTGTCTCATTCCCTTCACCATCAGGTGCACTTGTGCTAGTAAAACACCATATTTTAAAAGATGGAAATAACAAAAGCAAACCTTTCCTTTGGCTCCCATGTTAGCAAAAGATTTCCATACTGTGGGCTTCTTCTGTCAATAGAAAAAAAAAAAAATAGGTTGCCCCATGTGTTCTATTCCATCATTGCTAAGAAAGCAGTTTTTAGAAGGCAGAAACAGAGATATGGCAGGGGAGGGATTTCATAGGGCTCTCAGCAACATCTGGAAATAAGCATCACTGCTCCGAATCTTTTGAACAAATAATTGGAGGGAGGGGGGAATGACTGGAAGAGTTTTGCCACATCCAGGCATAAAACGAAGTGGAAAGAGCGATACCAGCTACAGAAGGACATGGTACAAAAGGAACAGGAGACTCCACCCAGGGCCCAGGTTGAAAGAGGTAAGGGAGCTGGAGGGGCTACAAACCCAAATGGACTCAGGTGAGGATGCATGTTGGGAAGTGGGGTAGAAAGGAAAGTGAAGAAGAGGATTATTGCAGGGGTGATTCAGGTCATTACATGGAGAGAGTCAAAGAGGTTAGACTGTGAGGTGAGCTCTGGTGCAGACAGAAGAAAAGCCAACAACTGAAAAGACCAGTGATTGCACAGCAGGAAGCCCAACAGGGGACGTGAGAGGCATCTGAACAGCCCATCCAGACAAGCTCAGGTTCACAATGTGACTTCCTTCCCTCTCTTTAACCCTAGCTTCTATATTTATAAATGAATGGAATCTTTTAACTTTTCTCGGAGGGTCTCTTAGCTCTCAAGTACATGAGGAGATGCATTCTTGCATCCATTCAGTCTACAAAAAAAAAAAAAGGCACCCACAATTTGCCAGGTAGTTCCATGCTAGAGCCATAATAATAATATAGAAAGTGACCCTATCTTTAAGGACCAGACTCATGAGCCACCAGGATCACAGAACAGGAAGACTTAGAGTCTGCTCTAAATTAGGCCTAATAATTTATTTACACAAAGATATTTAACGAGGCCCTGGTGCTGGGCCCAGCTGACCAAGTCCTCAAGTAGATCTGCTATGTAATAATGTAGTCAGCTCAGGAATGCACTTGCAAACATTTCATTCATTCATCCAGTGCCATTCCTGAGTGTATGCCACTGAGCTCAATACAAACCAGACCACAGAATCTGTGTTTTGTTGTAAATCATAGAGGCGAGAAGGGCACTGTCAGAAGACGGGCAGTGAGGTGTCCATTTCAGGAGACAAGGTAAGGGGTAATGAATGTCTGAACTGAGACAGTAGAACCAGAGGGACACCATGATTTAAACTAGAGATAAGAGGGGCTCCTGGGTGGCTCAGTCGGTTAAGTGTCTGACTTCAGCTCTGGTCATGATCTCACGGTTCATGGGTTCAAGCCCCACATCGAGCCTGGAACCTGCTCTGGATTCTGCCTCCCTCTCTCTCTGCCCACCCCTGCTCGAGCTCCATCTCTGTCTCTCAAAAATGAATAAATGTTAAAAAATTATTATTAAAAATTGTAATATATTAAAATTAATATATAATAAAATATTATTAAAATATTTTAATAAACTAGGGCTAAGAAAGGGGTGCATGGGGTCAGTGGGGGCAGGGGCTCCTGACGTTGACCCTAAGTTTCCCATAGATTGTGGCCCCATTTGGCAAGTTGAGAAAATGGGCAGGGGAGTGATCAGGGAGAAAATGAGAAACTCCATCAGAGCCAGTAAAATTTGAGGTGCTTTGGGTCTGAAGTTGGGGAGAAAGTTCTGGACTAGAGACATACAATTCACAAGAATACAGGAGGCACTGGAGACTAGGAGCAGATGACATCTTCAAGAGAGAAGGGCTAAATAGAGGTCTCCATCCCCCTTGTCCCTTCCCCCCAAAATACAAGGTCTAGCAGCAGAGGGCTCCTACTTTTAAAAGTTGCTCCTTGACCAAAAAGATTTAGAAAGGAAAAAAGAAAGTTCATGAAGAAGGAAAAATGTCAGCTAGCTGGAAGGCATGTTTTTGTTTTTCTTTTTCTTTTCTTTCCCAAGCATTATACAAATTCTCCTTTTAGCTTAAGCAAGTAATTAAAGGGATACAGGGAGCAATGGTCACTACCTACTGGCTCACCATACAAGCTCCTTGGCATCATAAGTATCATTTAGTCAGCCCCATCCCTAAGCCTAGAAAAGGAAGAAGAGGGGCATGGCTAGGGTTATGATATGACGATCTCAGGTTTTCTTTACATTTCTTTTGATTTGTACCAGGGGGAGAAAATCTCAGAATGTTTCATAGACATTCTAACAGTCCCAGCATGTGATGCTATTCCTGTCCCCACTCTTTTTATAAAAATGGAGGGGTTAAGACAGTGGGAAATAGGACTGTTTCCCCCTCATCTTCTCATGAGCTGATCAAGAGTCAGAACAAAGCCAAAAGCCAAGGTCTTGATTTTTTTTTTTATAGAACAAGGTTTCGCTAGGTCAGGAGAAATGGTAACACACACCCCAAGCTTTATGTTTCAGTAACTCCTCCAGCAGTGGTCTAGAAAGCCCTTCATGAACCAGGTGGCAGGCTGGAGCAAGCAAGGTGAACAGCAGACGTCCAACATCCTCTACTATGAGCTCCTTAACACACACGTGTTTGAGTGCACATAAACATGTGTGTTTTCTCTTCCCCACCTCCCTCCAACCCCTTCCCTTTTTTTTTTCTCACATAAATGTAGATCTTGTAAGGCATTGTCCACCCTGGTTTCAAATCTCTGGCCCTGAGGCAAGAAAACCCAAACCTGGTCCGATTTCAGTTCCACCTCTAATGTTTACTAGTTACAATCTTGGATGATGTCCTTCACCTCAGGACTTGTTTCCTCATCTCTCAAGGGAGAGGTTGGGACTAACTCAGCTCTAAGTTTCATTCTTCCCTCAATAATAGATGAGGTTCCGGTGACTAAGACTTATTTCATCTAAAACATAATTTTCTGGAAATTAGGGTATTGTATGATAAAGAATGGGTCTGGTCTTTGCCCTGGGTTCCTGTCATGGAGGTGCTAAACCCCTGGAATTTTCCAAATGATAAGAATGCCTTTGTTATTCATGGTGGGCCCTTGAACCACACCTGAGTTTAAGCTAAGGCAATAACTCATGACTGGAGCTGGCTGTTCCAGAAAGACCAACTAAGTGATTAGAGGGTTAGGACTTTGAGGTACAGTTCAAGAGGAGAGGGAAGCTGGAGAATAAGTCATTCATATGATCAGTGTTTCAATCAATCATGCCTCAGTAATGAAAACCTAATTAAAAACTCTGGACACTTAGGCTCAGGTAAGCCTCTTCACTGGAGAACACACCAATATGCCAGGAGGGTGGCGTTTCTGATCCTACAGAAAGACTGCCAGGAAGCTCCATGTTTGGGATCCTTTCAGACCTAGTCTTATGAGTCTCTTCATTTGCTCCTGATTTAGATCCTTTATAATAAAGCTATAAGCCAAACAGCAATGCTTTCCTAAATTCTGTGAGTTGTTCTAGCAAATTATCTAAATCTGAAAGGCGTCATGGGAAGACCCTCTGAATTTGTAACCAGTTGGTTAGAAGTGAAGGTGTCCCGGGGAAACCCAAGACAGTCTTTTTGGAGACTATGCCCTAACCTGTGGAATGGATGTGAACTGCAGGCGGTTAGCGTCAGAAATTGCAGTGTTGCTTGTGATACACCTGTTGGACAATAATTATAATTTGCATACGTCCTTAGACAAATGAATAGACCCCACACACCCACAGTGATCTCTGACATACAGTTGGTACTGTGCTCTGGCAGCAGCAGATCCTAAGTGTTACATGATCACAAGAGATCAGCTGCTGCCATCCTCTTATAACATCATGGTGATCTTGGTGTGATGAATGACATGAAAACTTCTTCGAGATGTCAAAGAGGACACATTTATCTGCACTAGCACCTCCTAACAGGGCTTTAAAAAGAAACGTTCCCCTGCTATATTAAGCAGCTGTTACAAAGTTTGAAAAAAAATTCTAGGGGGTAGCAGCCATCATTAAGGAGTTGACTAAAGCCCTGCCTAATACATCATCTCTTTAACCACTACTCTGTGGGGCTTATTTTTATCATTCTCAAGCAGTTCAAATGTTGGCCATCCATAAAATTCATTTCTTTTTTTCCTTCCTACAGGCACAAGGGACAGAACTGAAATCACTGATACAACTGAGCCAAAATAAATTTCAGAGTATCTTTTTGTTCTAAGCCAAACTCAATCTCTAAGCTCCTGTGTGCAGTTATAAACATCAATTAATTTATCACCACTAGAAGCAAAAAGGAGAGAATCTGGCATTCTTTTTGGAAAGGTCAAACTAAGTTCTAGAGCCATTTTCATCATCCATGACTATTAAAGACCACAATCCTACCTCAGTGGTTGTGTCCCTCCCAAATTCAATTGTTGAAGTCCTAACCCCCAATGGCATGGTATTTGGAGATAGGGTTTAGGCAGGTAATTGGGTTTAGATAAAAACATGAAAGTGGGGCCCTCATGATGGGATTAGTGCCCTTGAAGAAGACAGACAGACTGCTACCTGCTCCCTGTCCCACTCCACATATCTATCTCTTTATCTCTCATGCTGTTGCACCAAGGAAAGGCCATGTGGCTGTGTAGTGAGAAGGTGGTAATCCACAAGCCAGAAAGCAAGACCTCACAGGAACCAAACCTTGCTAGCACCTTGATCTTGTACTTCCCAGCCTCCAGAACTATGAGAAATAAATGTTTGTTATTTAAGCCACCCAATTTATGGTGTTGGGTTACGGCAGCCTAAGCTTACTAAGACAGCAATATTCAAATTGTGTGTTCTATGAGTCACCTTGGGGGTGATTGCTCTCTAGGCAACATCTTGGGATCCTCACCCTGAGATTCTGAATTAGTAGGTCCAAGTTGAGTCTGATAAATCTGCATGATTCAAGCTTTCCAGGAAATCCTAACACAGGTGATCTGCAGAAACACCAAGGAACCCTTTGGATTGCTTCTCCCCATAGGTCACCACTGGCACAGCACAGCACATCCTGTCCACAGCTGACTGTGTTCATGGAGCTAAAATGGAAACCTACATCAGACCACCAGCTCTGTGGTACATAATGTCGGTGAGAAGTGAGTAATCATCACGGGTGATATGTTATAAAAACTGATCAAAGACTCCTCAACTCTGCCCCATGCCAATCAAGACCAACTGATCGTGGTTTATTTTTTCATTTAGAAAAAGGTCAAGCAGCTGCCTGTTTGCTTTTTTCTCTCCAGGGCCATTTTAGGAAGTTCATCTGCTCTAAACAGCTGCTCACAAGCAGAATTGATCCTTGCAGAAAAATGGAGTGGAGTAGGACCCCACTCCAGAGGTGACATATGTTAAACTATTTTCCACTTTTTGCTTTCCTTTGATGGAAAAGAAAATATGAATAGTAGCTTCTTCTTTCAATAATTAAAAATTAGGGTAAAAAAGTATTTTGACAAATCACATTTCCATAAAGTGTTACATTTATGATGCCCTTTTTTTTAGTCATTATCATGACATACCTTTATAAAGCACTTTTAACAGGAATCAAAGAACTTAACTCCCTTATGCATTCAACATTTTGTAATTTAAAAAGTTCACATATCTTTCATGGTCTCCATTATGATCCTTCCAACAGACAAGGTATATAATATTATCCCAGGTTAGATAGCATTAAACCTGGACACAAATGAGGGGTATGGCCTGGGTTCAAATCTCAGCTCTTCTACTTAACTTGCTATGTGGCCTCGGGTAACTTAACCTGTTGTGATTCAGTTTCCTCATCTACAGAATGAAGATAATAGGGCCCATCTCACAGTATTGTTATTAACAAACTAATTATTTCTAAAGTGTCTGCCTCATAGTAAATACTGTGTGTGTGTGTGTGCATGTGCGTGTGTGTGTGTGTGTGTGTGTAAAAGTGTGTGAAATAAAATTAAATTCAACGAGCACTGAGCATTTGAGTATTCACAACATGTCAGGTCCTGAATGAGGATGTGGACATAGGAGATTTAAGCCATAGTCTCTGACCTCAAGGAGCTCTGAGAGGAGTGTTGAGAGGGAAGCAGAAGATTCTACAAACATAAGACAACTTCTTTGGTACCATGAGACAACAGCCAGAGCAAAATGGACTGGGGGAAGGGAAGGGAAGGAGATAGGGGCAGGTATTAATTACTACAGGGCACAGTACTAGAGGAAGGGCAGGAATTTGCCAAGTAAACTGGAGGGATATGACAGGGAACAGTAGGTGCTCAGGACAAGGGTGCAATATGTGTGAGCAATAACAGTACTGCCATATCTTTAGTGTTTGTTACATATACAAAAACTGCTGTATTTAATAGTTTATCTGCATTTTACTGGAACCTGACAATAATACTTCAAGGTTGGCCCCACTATGATGGCTTTAGAAATGAAGAACTTAAAGCTTAGAAAGGCTTATGATCTATTTTTCTAGAACATACCATAAGTGGCAGAACCCATCTGTCTCCAAGACTGGAGCTGCACAGGCTGTTTTCAGGGGCCCCTGAGTCCTGGAGGCAAGTCTGTTGCACAATCAGATTTTGTGAAGAAAGTAGAGGAAAGATCTAGAAAGAAGTGGGGGGTAAAGAGAATGACTTTTGATGGGCTGAGTTTGTTTTTAAATAGGATAGACTTGAGCACGTGGATAAGCTGAGAAGTCAGCAGAGAGAGAGGATGAAAAACCAGAGACACAAGAAGGTGCCAACACAGCATCCCACAAGACACAGAAGGTGACAGGACCCAGGGTAAATGTTGATAAGCTTAGAATGGAGAGTCAACCTTTGTTCTGAGCAAGGAGGAGGGAAGAAAGGCACAGGTAGAGGCAAGTTCATATATGATGAAAGGGGTGGGAAAGTTGGGATCAGACCACAACGTAGTCCTATATGACCTTAAGAAAGTCACTGGAGTTAATGGAAGATGCCCCTGCCCCTCCCTCTCCCCACAGTGAAGGATCCAGGGTGACCCCACCATTGTCCTTCACCACCTTACGCCCCAGGTACTCTGAACATGATGCAGCTCTTTACTAAAATATTAACTTACATCTGTTCTTCTCCTTTTCCTTTGCTATTTGAAGTAGGTCACTTAAAGTAGTATTTCCTTGACTCAGGGATTTTTTCTGGTGAGGAAAACAGAAGCTATCTGAAGGTCTTAGCTCTTGGAAAAGAATGAAATCATTGAGGAGACTATGAAATGGGTCTCCTTAGAACATCTAGATGGGGAGAGGGGATGATGTTCCCTCAGGACTAAAGACATTTGGAGGAGAGTGCTGATGCGGAAGCAGGATAGAGGCAAAGAGCAGTACTCTGGGGAGCAGAACCCGAGACAAGAAGATCTCTTGATAGCAATAAAGATGTGCATGCCTCAGGCATGGCAAGTCCTCCATAACAGTGGTCAATGACCACAAACGCTCTGGGACTCATCAGACCCAGGTAAGGCCCTTGATTCCATCTGGAAAAGGCAGTAAGACCCGATAATGAATTACCACCAGGCATGGAGCATCAAAGTCCGATTTAGGCTGATTTAATTGGAAGAAGAGAAAGGCAGATTTCTTTTGCGTCTGAGTTAGTAGGTAACAAGCCACATTCAATACACTGTTCATTTGCTGTTCCAAATACAAACCTGCATTTTCTTCTTGTCTCTGCTCACCCTGTGACCTTCCCTACTCTGGAGATTCTGAATGCCCGGTGCCTGCCTTCTGTCCAGAAAGAACACAAATGCCCCCTCCTGGATTGAGCCTTTATTCTTTGAGTGGGAAGAGGAATGTCGCTTTGTCTCCCATTATAGTTTATCCTATTACATATATGTGTATTCCATTAATCTGCAGGCCCTGAGAGGATCTCATTCATCACTGAGTCCTTCCTACCACCTACTACAATTGAACTTTATGCACACATAGTAGGTTCACAGGAGGTAAATCATTTGTCACTGAAAAAATTAACTAACAAAATATGAAGATTCAATTTGAGATTAGTAAGTTTCAATTACTTAAAGAATTATAGCTCAGGATCTATGAATCACCTTTAAAATTCTGTTAGAATTTTTCTTCTCTCAGAGCATGATTCGTATAGATAAAGCACTGTTTACCCACTAGACTCAGTTTTACCTATCAGGTCAATACGTCAGCAAAGAATAAAGTACTCACTTTTTAAGTGTCATCTAAGTGACATCTAAACATAGTGTTTTTTTAACGTTTATTTTATTTATTTTGAGAGACAGAGCACACAGGGGGAGGGGCAAAGAGGAAGGAGAGAAAGCATCCCAAGCAGGCTCCACACTGTCAGCACAGAGACTAACATGGGCTTGAGGCCACGAACCATGAGATCATGACCTGACATGAAATCAAGAGCCTGATACTTAACTGACTGAGCCACCCAAGCACCCCCTAAGCATAATTTTATATCCTTCAAATGGGAATGCTAACATTTTCAAAACTGTAGTAAGCCCTGAAAAATGGTGGTTGGGAATCTCTCTGCAGACACAATTGAACATTATTTTTTTAATTTTTTAAATATTCATTTATTTTTGAGAGAGTGAGCATGCAAGCAGGGGTGGGGGGAGCAGAGAGAAGGAAGAGAGAGAGAAAGCCCAATATGGGGCTTGAACCCACAAATCATGAAGTCACGACCTGAGCCGAAGTCAGACGCTCAACCAACTAAGCCACCCAGGTGCCCCAACATAAGAGAACTTCATACACATATTTTTCTGTGCTACTAAACCAAGCATCATCTGTTATCTTATAACCATGGGCAAGAGCGGAAAAACCCATTTGTACTCATCAGAATCTCCCAGCTGTGTTCCCTTCATTGTCTTGCTCCAAGTTTTACCCCTTTCTTTTAATGAAGCTGGCAAGTTTTTGCAGAGAAGCCCAGTGCAAGTGACTGATGCCAGCATTTCTTATCAGATTCACTCATTATTGGCTCCACGTGGGCAATGCTGCAGAGCTTTCCAAGGTGTTTGCATTTCTGGAACCAACAAGCAGGCAAGGAAGGGGCCCAAGACAGCTGGTGAAGAAAATAAGAGAAGGTGATAGTCCAGGCTCAGGAAAGAAGGGTTGCTTTTCTTTCAAAAGCTAGCACATCAAGGGTAAGTCACAAAGGGATCATGGTGTGGGAAGAAGTGACTGCAGTTGGGACCCTGCTGGATCAGGAGCCATAAAGCCTGACCATGAGTTCAACTTCCCTATTGCTCAAGTGGGTGACCTTGCCTCAGTCACCCAACCATGCTGATCTTCCATTTCCTTACTGTAATGAGGAGAAATGATTGTCCTAGTTAACTTATAATAACACTTCTTCAACTTTACAGGGCTAAGGGGCTTAGTAAACTCATATTCTAGCTCAGTAGGTCTGGGTGGGGCATTTCTACCAAGCTCCTGGGTGACACAGATCTGCTGGTTTGTAGAATTCATTTTAATAACAAGGCCATATTGATTATGGAGGAGACTGAACGAGGCAAGGGAAAGGGAAATACTATTTAAAGTGTCATGTATTAAGGAAAGCTATTATGATTAGCAATAATAGGAATAGGTGCTTTCTCTGGGTCTACTTCAGTACAGCATTTCCTAGAGTTGTTGCCCCCAAAGATCTGAACCTGTTTTTAAGGGCTTCCCTCCCCTTTCCTACCTCTCAGTTTATTCTCAGTGCAGTTGGTTCCAGCCCAAGGGCTGTCTTCTCCCACTGACAGAGCAGTGGGATTAGGTTTTTCCAGAAGGCAGCAGGCTTATGCCATGATTTAGCAATGCAATGAATTCCCAAAGGTTACTGTGCATGTGTGTGTGTGTGTGTGTGTGTGTGTGTGTGTGTGTGTGTGTTGAAGGAGCCTGAGGAACCTTGTGGAAAACCAAGCTCTTTTAAAAATGAAACAGGCTCTGGATCCCCAGCAGTTTCTCCAGAGGAATCCATTGGATTCATGTTGCTTTTAGAAACAGGTGCACACAGGATTTCACCTCTTGCAAACTCGTTTACATTTCTGTCTCCTCCATTAGCAATGTGAGGCTCTTGCCACATCAGAAGAGGTGTTTATATTTTCTAAGGGGAAATGATTGGTACTGTCCCAAATTTCTGGGATACAAGGGCATTCACAGGTCAATGCCCATCTCAAAATTCCAGAGCATTCATTGTTAACCCTACAGACCCAACTGTTAATTGTCTGAAGGAACTAGTTATGGCAGAAAGCACTTCATGCAAAGGAAAGGGTGGATCGAATTGTCTAGGGGGTGTTCTCTTGTGCATCTGAGATTTAGACTGTGATGGAATCCACCAGTCAGGAGAAATGGGGCATAAGGATAAAGATGTACGTTGGCCTCACCAAACCTCACCTCCAGCACTCTCTCTTTCACTGACCCCACAGATTTCCTTACTGCTCAGCAAACCTGCCAGGCACATTCCCACCTCCAGAGGATTTGTATTTGTTGTTCCTTTGCTTGCATGGCTTTATTCCTTACCTAATTCAGGTCCTTGTCCAAATGTCACCTCTTCGTTCAGGCCTTCCATGACCCACTTAATCAAAATTCAAAATAAACCTTTCAATGTCTCCTAGCATTTCTCTACCCATATTTCCTGCTTTTTTTTTTTCATGGTACTTTTTAATATCTGACATTAAATGTTTTACTCATTTGGTAGTTTCTCCCCTATCACAAAAGACAAACCTCATGAAATCAGGAAATTCTGTTGGTTTTCTTCACTTTTCTCTGTAGACCAGTGCTTAGCATATTATAGGTCTCAAGAACAACTGGCAAATGAATAAATAAATCTTTTAATCAATTACCTAATTAGTAATGGGGTTTCTAAAGTATTGAATCTCAGGCAATGCAGTTGCTCATCACAACAATATATATGAAGGAGAGCAGTTCAAGATGGCAGCATAGGAAGACGCTGAACTCCCCTCCACCCATGGACATACCATATCTACAACCACATACAGAACAATTCCTTCTCAAAAAGACCTGAAAACTACCTGAATAGCTCCTCTACAACAAAGGATAAAATGGCCACATCAAGACCACTAGGAGAGGCAGAGACATGGTCTTGCCAAAAAACTTCCTGTTATGGTGACCCATAATCAGGATGTTTCTCACAAATACAAAGTTTCTCCCTGAGGAGCAAGAGGTTCATGACCCACATCATGCACTCCAACCCTTGGGACATGCACCAGGGAGACAAACCCCCAGAATATCTGGCTTTGAAAACCAACAGGGCTTGTGTCCAGAAGACTCAAAGGACTGTAGAAAACTGAGATTCTGCTCTTAAAGGGTTCACACACAGGCTCACTTACCCCACGACCCAGCACAGAGGCAACAGTTAGAAAAGAGCCTGGACCATATGTGAAGGAGATTCATTTGCTGATCTTAAAGAATCTGCCAGAGGGGCAGGGACCACTGGCACTCTTCTCAGGGACAGAGATGCTGCTGGGCACCATTTTTGCACTCTCTACCTTGCTCATGCCGGTGAAGGCATGTTGCATTGCTAAAGCTTGTGGGCATGCCCCATTCCTGTGCTTTTCCGTTCCCCTACTGGTAGATGGCCCCCAGCTCTCCTGTTGCCTCACTAAAGCCTGTAGGCATGCACAGTCCACACAGGGGACAGCCCTTGAGCACCTGGCTCTGGTGGCCAGGGAAGGCTGAGTTTCTGGGCCCCATGGAACTGAAACAATCAGAGAGATAGTTCTTGGCAGGCTACCACACCCAGGCACCATACAGACAGCCGACTGAAACATACTCCCAGTCCTCCTACGCAAAAGGCCTGTTTACTTGGCCTGGAGCATCAGCCTAAGGGGCAAGTTTCAGGTTTGCCACATATCCAGAGGGAATGTAGGGAATGTAGACTAAGAGGATGCCATCTTTGCACTCTTCCTTAATTGTGCTATATCTTGCCAGTGCCTACCAGAGAAGAGCTTATACACTTGTCTGAAGCCCTGATTTTTAGAACTGTCAACAAGAAGACACCTCAATATTGCCTGGTCTAGAGGCCAGTCTACTTTACGATTGTCCTCCTATAGGACGGTATATATTTACATATTTTAAAAGCTGCTGTCTAGGGGTCCAGCTTCCAATCAGCTTAAAACGACATGCTGGCTGAGATCTCTCCCTTTGGAACACTGACAGATGTTGGCACACCTTCTACGACTAGGACCTATTAAAAATATATCAGGCAACTTAGACATTCACAAAAGTTTGAGGGACAACCAACAACTAGGGCAAGTTTGAAAACTAAAGTTCATCTCCTACACAAAGTAACTCCTTTAAGACTGGAGGTAGCTGTTTTTGCCTAATACATGGAAGCAAACGCATGGAGTCAAGAAAAACGAAGAACCAGAAATATGTTCCAAAAAAAAGAACAAGCTCACACACTGGCCGGGGTGGGGGGGGGGGGGTTGGGGAGGGAGGTACATTAAGGAAACAGAGATAAGGAATTTACCTGAAAAAGAGTTCAAAGTAATGGTCATAAAGATGCTTACCAAACTCAGGAGAAGAATGGATGAACACAGTAAAAATGTCAACAAAAAGATAGAAAATATAAGAAAGTACCAAACAGGCGTCACAGAGATGAACAATACAATAGCTGAAATGAAAAATACACTGGAGGCATTCAACAGTAGACTAGATGAAGCAGAAAAAAGGATCTGTGATCTGGAAGACAACGGCAGTAGAATTCACCCAAACAGAGCAACAAAAAGAAAAAAGAATTTTAAAGTGAAGATAACTTAAGGGACCTATGAAACAACATCAAATAGAATAACATTCACATTGTAGGGATTCCAGATGGAGAAAAGAGAAAGGGGTAGAAAACTATTTGAAGAAATAATGGCTGAAAACTTTCCTAACCTGAGGAAGGAAACTGACACCCAGATTCAGGACACCCAGAGAGTTCCAAATAAAAATATCCCAAATGTCCACACCAAAACGCACAACAACTAAAATGGGAAAAGTTAAAGAGAGAATCTTAAAAGCAGCAAGAAAATCAATTTGTTATATACAAGGGAACTCCCATATGATTATCACCAGATTTTTTAGCAGAAACTTTTGCAGGTCAGAAATGGGTAGGATGATAAAATCAAAGTGCTAAAAAGGAAAACTTCCAATTAAGAATATTCTACTCAACAAGGTTATCATTCAGAATTGAAAGACTGATAGTTTCCCACAAAACAAAAGCTAAAGGAGTTCATCACCACTAAACTGGCCTTACAAAAAAATGTTAAAGAGACTCTTTTAAGCTGAAAAGAAAGGACACTAATTAGAAACAAGAATACATGTGAAAGTAAAAATCTTGCTGGTAAAGGTAAAAATACAGTAAAAGTAGTGGATTAATCACTTACAAAGCTAATATGAAAGTTAAAAGAGATAAATAGTAAAAATAACTCTAATAATTAGTTAAGGGATAAACAAAAAGGTGTAAAATGTGACATGAAAAGCAGAAACATGCAGCGGATAAAAATGTGGAGTTTTTAAAATGTGCTGAAACTTAATTTGTTAATAAATATTTATTTATTTATTTAATTTATTTATTATATGTTGTTATATGTGAGTCAGTCAGTAACCACAAAGCAAAAACCTACATACACAAAAGATAATGAGAGGGGCGCCTTGGTGGCTCAGCTGGTTAAGCATCTGACTCCTGGTTCTGGCTCAGGTCACAAACTCACAGTTTGTGAGTTCAAGCCCCACATCAGGCTCTGCACTGTTAGTGCTTGGGATTCTCTCCCTTTCCCTCCTCTCTGGACCTTCCCCACTCACTCTCTCTGTCTCTCAAAATAAATAAACTTTAAAAAAGACAAGATAATGAGAAAGGAATCTAAGCATCACACTAAAGAAAGTCATCAAACTACAGGGGGAAAAAAACAAGAGAGGAAGAAAAGAACAGAGAGGAGCCAAAAACAACCAGAAAACAATGAACGAAAAGGCAGTAAGTACATATCTATCATTAATTACTTAAATGTAAATGGACTAAAGTCTCCGATCAAAAGAGATAGAATGGCTAAATGGATAAAAGAAAAAAGGCAAGACCCATCTATATGCTGCCTGCAAGAGACTCACTTCAGATGTAAGGACACACACAGACTGAAAATGAAGGGATAGAAAGAGATGTTTCATGCAAATGGGAATCAAAAGAAAACTGGGGTAGCTATACTTACAGCAGACAAAATAGACTTGAAAACAAAGACTGTAAAATAAAAAATAAAAGATAAAGATGGACATTATATAATGATAACATTTGTAAGAAGATATAACATTTGTAAATATATACCCAAGATAAGAGCACCTACATATATAAATCAATTAATAGAACAAAATGGAAAAATTGTCAGCAATACAATTGTAATAGGGGATTTTAATACTGCACTTGCAACAAAGGATAGACCATCCATACAGAAATCAGTAAGGAAACACTGGCCTTGAACAACACATTAGATCAGATGGATCTAACAGACATATACAAAATATTCAATCCAAAAGCAGCAAAATACACATTCTTCTCAAGTGCACAAGGGACATTCTCCAGGATAGAACATATGTTAGACCACAAAATAAGTCTCAATAAATTTAAAAGGATTAAAATCATATCAAGCATCTTTTCTAACCACAATAATATAAAACTAGAAATCAATTATAAGAAGAAAACTGGAAAAAATCACAAACGTGGAAATTCAACAACATATTACTAAACAATTAATGAGTCAACAAAGCAATCCAAGGATAAATTTAAAATATATATAATTTGAGACAAATGCAAATGGAAATACAAACATACCATCAGCAGTTCTAAAAGGGAATTTCATAGAGATACAGGCCTACCTCAAGAAATAAGAAAAATCTCAAATGAACAATCTGACTTTACAATCTGTTCCTAAGAGAACAATGAACAAATGAAGCCATAGTTAGTAGAAGGAAGGAAATAAGAATATGAGGTCATAAATAAATAGAATGAAACTAAAAAGAATAGGAAAGATCAATGAAAGTAAGAGCTAGTTCTTTAAAAGATAAAATTGGCGAAGCTTTAGCTACACTAGGAAAAAAAAGAGAGGAGCCTCAAATAAATAAATCAGAAATGAAAAAGGAGACACTACAGTTCATACCAAAAAACACAAAGGAACACAAGACACTACTATGAGCAATTATATGCAAACTTACTGGACAACTTAAAAGAAATGGATAAATTCCTAGAAACATATAATCTTCCAGAACTGAATTATGAAGAAATAGAAAACCTGAATGAACTGATTACTGAAGTGAAGAGATTTAGCAAACTGAATTCAACAATACATTACAAGGATCATATACCATGATCAAGTGGAATTTATTCCAGAGATGTAAAAATCATTCAACATCTATAAATCAATGTAATATTATCACATAAACAAAAAAGGATAAAATCATATCATTATCTCAATAGATACAGAATAAATTTTTGACAAGATCCAACATGCATTTATGATAAAAACTCTCAGTAAAAGTGGGTATAGAGAAATCAGAACATAAAAAAGTCCATATATTACAAACCCACAACCAGCATCATACTGAACAGTGAAAAGCTGAAAGCCTTTCCTCTATCATCAGGAACAAGACAAGAATGCCCACCCTCACCACTTCTATTTAACATAGTATTGGAAGTCCTAGCCATAGTAATTAAACAAGAAAAAGAAACTGGAAAAAAAGAAGTAAAACTGTTATTATATATGGACAACATGATGTTATATATAGAAAACCCTAAAGACTCCACACAAAGCTGTAAAAACTAATAAATTCAGTAAAGCTGCAGAGTATGCAAACAACATTTTTACAAAAAGAAGAGAGGGAAACAAAAGAGACTCTTAATGATAGAGACCAAACTGAGGGTTGGTGGATGGAGGTGGATGGGAGATGGGCTAGATGGGTGATGGATACTAAAGAAGGTATTTGTGATGAGCACTGGGTGTTATATGTAAATGCTGAATCCCTGAAATCTACTCCTGAAACCAATATTGCATTGTATGTTAACTAAAATTTAAGTTTAAAAAATGTTGTATTTCTATATACTAACTATAAAATATCAGAAAAACAAATTAAGAAAATAATCTCATTTACAATTGTATCAAAAAGAATAATACACATAGGAATAAGTTTGACTAAGGAGGAGAAAGATCTGTACACTGAACACTACAACAATAATGAAAGAAATTGAAGAAGACACAAATAAATGAAAAGACATTCCATGCTCATGAATTGGAGGAATTAATATTGTTAAGATGTCCATAATACCCAAAGCAATCTATAGATTCAACGCAATCCCTATCAAAATTCCAATGACATTTTTCACCAAACAATAGAGCAAACAATTCTAAAACAATTCTAAAATTTCCATGGAACCACAGAGCATCCTGAACAGCCAAAGAAATCATGAGAAAAAAGAACAAAGCTGGAAGCATTATGCTCCCTGATTTCAAACTATATTACAAAACCATAGTAATCAAAATAGTATGGTATTGGCATAAAAACAGGCACACAGATCAATGGAACAGAACAAAAAGCCCAAAAATAAACCCATGCTATATATGGTCAACTGATTTATGACAAAGGAGGCAAGAATATACAATGGGGAAAGGACAGTCTCTTCAATAAATGGTGGTGGGAAAACTAGACAGTCACATGCAAAAAAAAAAAAAAAAGAAAGAAAATAGATTAGTATCTTATACCATATACAAAAATTAACTCAAAATGGATTAAAGACTTCAATGTAAAACCTGAAATCATAAAGCTGCTAGAAGAAAACACAGACAGTAAACTCCTTGACATCAATCTCGGCAATTATTATTTTTTGGATCTGACTCCAAAAGCAAAGGTAACAAAAATAAAAATAAACAAGTAGAACTACATCAAACTAAAAAAAACTTCACAGGAAAGGAAACCATCAACAAAATGAAAAGGCACCCTACTGAACGGGAGAAATATTTGCATAATTTGCAAATAATATGTCAAATAAGGTGTTATTATCCAAAATATGTAAATAACTCATACAATTCAACAACAAAAACACAATCTACTTACAAATTAGGCAGAGGATCTAAATAGATAGTTTTCCCAAAGAAGATATACAGATGTCTGACAGACACATGAAAAGATGCTCAAAATCATTAATCACCAGGGAAATACAAATCAAAACCAAAATGGGCTATCACCTCACATCTCTTAGAATGGCTATTATCAAAAAGACAAGAAATAGCAAACGTTGGTAAGAATGTAGAGAAAGGAGAACCTTCGTGTAAATTGGTACAGCCACTATGGAAAACAATATAGGGTTCCTCAAAAAACTAAAAATAAAACTACCATATGATCCAGCAATTCCACTTCTGGGTATTCATCCAAAGAAATTGAAAACACTAATTCAAAAGGATATCTGTACCCCTATGTTCACACAGCATTATTTACAATAGCCAAAATATGGAAACAACCTAAATGTAATGGATGAATACATAAAGAAAATGTAGTATATGTACACAATAGAATGCTACTCAGCCATTAAAAAAAAAAAGAATGAAATCTTGCCATTTGTGGCAACATGGATGGACCCTGAGGGTATTAAGCTGAGTGAAATAATCAGACAGAAAAAAGACAAATACTATACGATTCCACTTACATGTGAAGTCTAAAAAACAAAACAAAACAAAATTCATTGATACAGAGAAGAGATTCATAGTGGCCAGAGAGGAGGAAGGTTGAAGGGTGGGTGAAATGAACAAAAGGGATCAAGAGGTACAAGCCTCCAATTATAAAAGAAATAAGTCATGGGGATGTAATGTACAGCATGGTGACTGTACAATAATACTGTATTGCATATCTGAAAGTTGCTAAGAGAGTAAATCTTGAAAGTTTTGATCACAAGAAAAAAATTGTAACTTGTATGGAAAATGGTAATTAAACATCTTGTGGGGATCATTTCACAGTGCATATAACTATCAAATCATTATGTTGTTCACCTGAAACTTATATAAATGGTATATATCAATTATGTCTTAATAAAAAAACTATATGTGGATTTTTCTAAAAAAATTGTTTACTTTAAAATTTAGTGTTCTGGACTGGGAGATAAACAAAGCTTGTATATCTAAATTCAGTTTATGCTCTGCAGCTATACAGATACATAAACTTATATAGTCCTCTTTCCTAGATTCAGTCTCCACTGCAAAATATAGGAATTACACCAGATTCTTAAGTGTTTTCCAAACACCAACCTTCTGTAATAATAAAAGTAAAAATAGCAGTGCTTTCATACACAGCAATAATAGCAAAAATATACTGAGTATTAGCTGTTGTTATCCTGGAAGGCCATAAAGGTTTACTAAACATAGACTTTGGCTCCAATAGAGCTTACTTACTACCAAGAGCAAGGATAGAAGAGACAAAAATTAATGAGAAGTTTAATATTAACCCACAAGATAGATTAGTTTCCTACATTGAGCATGAATGATGAATTCTAATATTCCTGCCAGCTCTATAATTTACCTTTGGTTCTCTGAAAATTTGAAAGCGTTAGATACTTGCCAAAGATGATCAAATATCAACAAAGACCTCATCACTTTTTTTTCATCTTCTCGCAAAAGGTGATAGTCATTCCCACTTTACAAAGAGAAACCATGCACGCTACTGAGAAGACCTGAGTTGTGGTCACCAGCTCCCCGGCCTCTCAGAGGCCTATCATACTGCTCTCAGTCTTTTAAAATATTTGTCCCTTTCAGGACAAGTCTTTTATATTAATGCTATAAAGATAATTATGTGTCATGAGAGAGATGTCTTCCCTCATCCTGTCTAAAGATTTATATAGTTCTTTAAAAACTGTCATCAATATCAGGTCATGATCTCACTGTTGGTGAGATAAAGCCCCACATTGGGCTCTGTGCTGATAGCGTGGAGTCTGCTTGGGATTCTCATTCTCCCCTCCCCCTCTCTGCTATTCCCCAGCTCACATATTCTCTCTTTCTCCCTCTCAAAATAAATAAATAAACATTAAAAAACATAGTTCCCAAGAGATCAAAGAAATTAGGGTGCCTGGGTAGCAGTCGGTTAAGCATCTGACTCTTGGTTTCAGCTCAGGTCATGATCTCACAGTTCGTGAGATCAAGCCCTATTGGGCTCTGCACTGACAGCATTGAGTCTGTTTGGGATTCTCTCTCTCTCCTCACCTCCCCACTCTCTACCCGCTCCTGATCATTCTCTCTCTCTCTCTCAAAAATGAATAAACATTTAAAAAAAAAACCCTGCCATTACCATCTCCCCACGAAATCCCATAACACATGTGTAACTTTCATATGTTTTTTTTTTTTTCCCCTTCTCATTTCTGGTCTCTTATCCTTACCTACCACTAAATATCAACCATATCTTTTTTTATTTTCTGGATTCAGGTTTTAAATATCAGATGAAGGGTTGGACAAAATAAATTCATGCCATTTGCAACTTTACCATTTTTTTAAATTATGTTTTAATGTTTATTTATTTTTGAGAGAGAGAGAGAGAGAGACAGAGTGTGAGCAAGGGAGGGCCAGAGAGAGAGGGAGACACAGAATCCGAAGCAGGCTCCAGGCTCTGAGTTCTCAGCACAGAGCCTGACGCGGGGCTCAAACTCACAAACCATGAGATCATGACCTGAGCTGAAGTCAGCCACTTAACCGACTGAGCCACCCAGGCACCCCGCAACTTTACCATTTTTTTATATGTTGGTGTTTTCCACAACAAGGAAATTGGTTTGAACCTCTTTGTCCTTTCCTTTTATTCACAATTTGAAGTCACGGGAAAGAATTATGTCAGTGGTGATCATGGCTCTCAGAATGCTATACCTGGTAGGATATTAATACCACTGCTGGGTGTGCAGAATTCCAAGTAATAACTGCTCAACTGTGGTGAGGTGCACACATTTATTTCTAGCTTGTAAGAGAAGAGCACAATGATCTAGGACACATGTCAAATCTTCCATAATTTCTAACTGCTAATCATCTATAATCAACAAATCTATTCTTCCTTAGCCACCCTGGCAAAAAGCCACTGATCTGACAGAATAAGCCATCACTTGCAATACTTGGAAAGAGTTGAATTTCCCAATTTATCTTGAGCTTGACCTTCCATCCCAATTATTACTTTAATTTTAAGTAATGACCAACCAAATCTATTACATGCCAGATAATGAAGTCAAGTATTCAGAAGGAGAGCAAAGATATGGAAAAGACTAAACATCAGAGTTAGATCTTGCTATAAGTTCTCTTTCTACCACTCACTCCCTCTAGACTACTGGTTCTGCCTCCGTAGCACGATGGGTCAGCGAGACAATTCCCACATCCCTTGACTCGGTTATTTCATGGCCCTTAATTATTTTTATTGCAGAAGAAATCAGTTTGAATCTCTCTGCCCCAAAGGTAACAACAGAACTTAAAGATAACTTAAGAGATCATTTTATTCAGACACAAAAAAAGATAACTTAAAGCTCAATGGTCATCAATTCCTGTCTTGGGAAATGAACCAAGATTCCCCATCACCACTAACACAGGAGCAAATCTTTCCTTCCTGGCTGGAAGGGGAAATAGCAGTGCCGCTCATAAAATCACTTGGAAGCTAAGAGTGGTAATTAGCACATTTCACGAGCTCTCTGGTTTTTTTTTAGGTTAAGGAACTTCGATTCCTTACCCTGTTATTACAGTGTTCATTTCATATGCATACTCTACTCTCTTTTTACTAGAGTCTTCTAAACTGCAGTCTGAAAAGGGATACAATGCTTTAATAATATCCAAATACTACAGAATATAACCAAAGATCATAATCACAAACCCAGGCCACTATACTTCTTTAAATAAAATAAATTATAGCCACAGTTGTTGAAATTTAAGATTTGCTATATTTAACGTGCTGAGATAAAATAAAATGTGAACTTTACTTTGCAATAAAACAAACCTAAGCAAATTCCTATGGCATCATAATAAAAAGAAATATTTCATTTTTTAAAGATTTGTCATGGAATATGAGGCAGAGATGAAACAATGCCTTCTCAGTACCATATTTCCTCATTTTATGAGTAGAAGTTACTTATATTTGAGGAGATACATTATTAAAAGCATATGGTGCCACAAAGGAGTCACACTCTTCCTCGAAATATTAACATCACACACTACTAGTAACTTTGAACACAGCATTATTTTAAAAGGTATTCATGGAAAAATACTGTGTGAACAGCAAAACAGAGACAGACCATTTAGCAATGTCTCATATCAAATGTAGGTCTATTTGCTGCAATCTTTAAACAGACTCTGGTCTGTAGTCTGGTGGCAAAGACACTGGTCCAGGAGATCAATAAAATAACTGGTTAAAATAACTTTTAAAAAAGTTACAGATGAAGTATTCATTATCTGTAAAGTTAGATAATTGAACTAAGGTTTTTTTCTAGTTTTTTGATCACAAACCAACGTGCTACAAATATTAGATAAATTCACCTTAAAAATGGACATGGAATTAGGGGCGCTTGTGTGGCTCAGTCAGTTAAGCGTCCGACTTCGGCTCAGGTCATGATCTCACAGTTCGTGAGATTGAGCCCCGCATTGGGCTCTGTGCTGATGGCTCAGAGCCTGGAGCCTGCTTCAGATTCTGTGTCTCTCTCTCTCAGCCCCTCCCCTGCTCACTCTCGGTCTCTCTGTCTCTCTCTCAAATATAAAACATAAAACATAAAAAAATTTTTTTTAGATGTACATGGAATTAAATACCTAAATTATGTCAGTTGGGAAGCTTCTTATAGCCTTCTTATTTTCAAATGGAGTGATTATTAAAATGATATTCATGCTCAAATATAAAAAATTGTTGCCCCGCGTCCAGCTCTGTGTTGACAGCTCAGAGCCTGGAGCCTGGTTGAGATTCAATGCCTCCCTCTCTCTGCCCCTGCCCCACTCTCTCTCTCTCAATCCCCCCTGCCAAAAAATAAATAAACATTAAAAAATAAAAAATAAATTAAAAAAACAAATAAAAATTGTCCATGTCACTGTAGGAAAAGCTTTCAGAAATTTGAAAGACTTGATTATAGCTCTCCACCTTAATTTTTTGAACAACCATGTATTATTGGTATTTTCTCTACATTGCTCAGGCTTCAGGAGTTTCAGAGGATTTCACACTGATTTCCAAAAGATGTTATCTTGTTTTATACCTGTCAAAGTCTATATAATATTTAAACAAGATAGTACATGGGAAAACATTTATAATCTACAAAGTATTTTAAAGATGCTATATTTTTTACCTTCCCCTCATCTCCTCAGAAAAATTAATCTCTCCTTATCCTGAACTCTTGGAACCTTGTTTCATCTCTCATAGTTTTTAACACCTACTCTTATCCTTTCTAATAGGAATTACCTTACTCACTTGTGAATCTAGAGTGCTTAGCATAGTATTTTTAACAAATACTCAATATTTTTTTGGTTGAATGAAGGACAAAAAAGTAAAGATATTAGAGCATATTTCACAACAAAATGTGCTTTAAGCGTTTGCGAACATAATTGATTTCTCACACAGAATTTCACTTGTTAATACTTAGCCTCCTCTTTAAATATACACATTCCTCCCAGACACAATAGAAACACTCAGTAGATAGGAGATTCCATCATTCTTTTTTGGTGCCTAAGAAATTAAGCTTTGGTGGAGTGCCTGGGAGTGGCTCAGTTGGTTGAGTGTCCTTGGCTCAGTGAGTTGGAGCCCTGTGTTGGGCTTTGTGCTGACAGCTCAGAGCCGGGAGCTTACTTCTGATTCTGTGTCTCCCTCTCTCTCTGCCCTCCCCCACATGTGGTCTGTTTCTTCTCTCTTTCAAAAATAAATACACATTTAAAAAATTTAAAAAAAAAAGAAATTAAGCTTTGGCATTTTCTGTAAAAGAATTCCTTAAAAACATATATTCAAAATACATCACTTGGGTTCATAATTGGTAAGACTTCTGATTTAATAACATAAACATAATGATACTCTCAAAGAGATAATAATCTTTTATTAACTAGACTCAAAAAACACCCTCGACTTTTTTAAACTGGAAGACAGTGTCTAGATCATCATTTCTTCAGCCCACTTCATGTTACCAATGATGCAACAGAAGTGCATGAGGTAAAGTGACTTTGCCAAGGTCACATCAAGTCAGTGACTGAGTGCTGAATACCAGAAGGGCCTCCAGATCACCCGACTCCTAGCTCAGTGTTGTTTCCTTCCTTCCTGTCCTCTCCGATTTATTCATCCAGAACTAACTGACCAAGCAGAAACAATTGGGAATAGTCAGACCTCTATTAATAACAACTTGCATTTATATAGTACTATATACTTTACATAGACTCTCTCTCCTTGAATCCTTCCAAAACCCCAGAGACAGGATTTACTTCCATTTACAATAAACTAAGGCCCAGGAAGGTAAAGTGATATGTCCAAGGTCACACAGCTAAATTTGAATGCACACTTTCTTATGACACATTTAATTCTCCATACATAAATCCATATCAATCTCTGTTCCACAGATACAATCAAAGAAAAAGAATTATTCCATTATGATCCTCATCTGTACCCTATGAAGCCACAATTCTAAAGGGCCTGACTCAGTAAATTTGTGAAGCCTTTGTGATAAATAAATAAATAAATAAATGCGAGCTGAATTTGAAAGAATTTTAACACTAACCAGATGAATAACCCATGCAAAGGTAATAGATGAATTGAGAAAAAGGACAGGACAGTCACTGAAATGCACATCCAGCAAAGCGATTTAGACAACAAGGACAAGGAAAACCTTCATTACCTGCTTCTTTCAGCGCCTGCTTTTAAGGTTAAGGAACTAAAACACTTCCATCCTCAACCTTCCAAAAAGTAGAAATCCTGGGGTATCTTGAAAAACATGTTATGATAGTCGTGGCCACCCTTTGAACCAATATAGAAGTCTCTTTGGTGGCACTCACAAAAGATCCTAAGAATTACAATCTGTACCCCCAGAGTCGCTGAGACCAGGGCTGTAACTAAGGACAAGAAGTAGAATGTGAGGAAGTATTCAGAGAAGTCTTCGTGGGAGCTGACAAGAGCAGTACATCCCGGCCCTAACAGGAGGAAGGGGGACCCAGGGACTGATGACAAGGTATATGCACAGATAATAATGAATCATGCCACTCCCCACCATACAGGATGAGAAGGACAGAGAAGACACTGTTTTGTTTTTCATTTTTAAAAACAGTGGAAAAGGGACACCTTAGTGGCTCATTTGGTTAAGTTTCTGACTCTTGATTTCAGCTCAAGTCATGATCTCATGGTTGTGTTTGAGCCCCCATTGGCCTCTGTGCTGACAACCTGCTTGGGTTTCTCTCTCCCTCTCTTTGCCCTTCCCTTGTGCGCTTTCTCTCTCTCTCCCGCCCTCTCTCTCTCTCTCTTTCTCATTCTCTCTTTCAAAATAAATAGATAAACTTTAAAAAGAAAAAAAGAAACACAGCAGGGGAGAAAAATGCTTCTAACAAGGTGGGGGAGGAAGTTTTTATGCCTTACCAGATTTCTAAAGGATGAAGACTGAGAGTTCTTTCCTACCGGCAACTGGAAGTTAGGTCACAGTGATGATGACCCATTACTTAGAGGCTGGATCTGAGCTCAGGGTGAAATCTGAGTGCCGTTCAAAAAAGAAAGGAGGGGCAGTGGAGGCTATGAGGTGCTTGAGTGTCAGTTCTGAGTCTTTACCTACTTTATACCCAGGATACAATGGAAAAAGTTATGAAAATCAAATAAGTAAATATTACATATCAAGGGCTTTATATTTTTATTTATTCAGGTAACTTTCTATTGTATACTTAATATGTGCCAAGTTACTGTCAAGTTAATATGTGCCAAACAAAGAAGAAAGACATATTCTTTCCCTTCCCGATGCTCACAGCCTAGATGACGAGCCTGGTCATGGACTCAAAGAAACTATAGTGTAGAAGGAAACCAGCACTGCAGGAACATTCAGAGGGCCAGAGGAAGGAAAGACCTTTCTCAACCGAAGAAGGCCCAAGACAAACCTCACTGAGAAATTTACAATCTAATGATTTGTAGATATAAAAAGTTAATGTCCTTTGGGAAGATATGATAAGATCTCTTTCAAGTTGTTGTGTTTTGTTTTTAATGAGTAATGTAATTATTGTATTATATTACTGATAAGGAACTGACTATTCAGCAGTATATTTTATAGGTCTTAGCTTCCCCACAACACACCACTTGCTATTAGTTAAGTTACGAAACCATAAATTTAACAGAATGCACTACATTCTTAAGTGTTCATTGAAGACAACATTCTCCGCCTCTCCAAAATGTTTAAAGTCTATGTTTATACATCTGTTGTGTGCTTTTGAGACAATGTAAACATGGAAAAATCTCAAAAATATGTTGCAAAACAGCATAACCAGGGCTTCATTTAGGAAGTCACCCCTGAATTTGATAGGTGAGTTTAAATTCAATCAATATTAATCTGTGCAAATAAAAAGAGCCCTGTTCTTCCAGTTTCTTCCACTAATCCAGAGTGGCCCTGCTCTCAAACGAAATAATGACAACTCCAAGCTTTCTGTCTTTCTAACATTACATGAAAGAGTTTGGAGTTTCATACCTATGTCCAAAGCAGAGCTCCTTCATTTAAAATGCTCTTTTAGACAGATACCATATGGTTTCACTCTTATGTGGATCCTGAGAAACATAACAGAAATCCATGGGGGAGGGGAAGGAAAAAAAAAAAAAAAGAGGTTAGAGTGGGAGAGAGCCAAAGCATAAGAGACTGTTAAAAACTGAGAACAAACTGAGGGTTGATGGGGGGTGGGAGGGAGGGCAGGGTGGGTGATGGGTATTGAGGAGGGCACCTTTTGGGATGAGCACTGGGTGTTGTATGGAAACCAATTTGACAGTAAATTTCATATATTAAAAAATAAAAAATAAATAAATAAATAAATAAATATAAAAAAAATAAATAAATAAAAATAAAAATGAGATAAAAAAAATAAAAAAATAAATAAAATGCTCTTTTAAAAGAAATCCTCAGGGGTTTTCAAAACTGATACTTCCCTATCTTTGAAACTTAGAGCCACCAGTTAAAAAAGTTAATCCTATTTAGAGATAGGGTAGGGAATCAATAGGAGTTAGTAGATAGATATTTAGTAGAGGAATAAAAAAAAAAAAAAATCGGAGTTCCAGTCCTGACTTCATTGGGATTGAGCCTTTTTTTTCTCTGAGCCTCAGTTTTTCCAGGTAAAATGAAGATCTTAAAATGAATTTTAAAGTCCCTTCTGACCATGAAGACTCTTCTACAGTGCTGGAAAATTAGTAACTTTGCCAGTTATGAATTGGCAAGAGGATTTTTCTGGAAATTATTGCTTGAACTGTGAGAGCTGAGACACATTGCCAATCATGAATTTGAGGGTGGACTTACTCAATCCCACCCCTTAGAATCTCTAGCACTTGTTAATAACTCCATTACAGCATTTACCACATTGCATCTTGAGCAATGGTGTCTGTCTTCCATGCTAGTGTGGAAGGCTTACAAGGTCACATACTATCTCTTCAATGTTTTGCCAATGTACAGCAATGCATGACTCAGAACGAGTGTCCAATATATGCCCAAGCAGTGGAAGAATAAATGAATTACTATGTCAAGGCATCTCAAAAAATAATTTAGTCATAATCTTGGTACCTTTCTTAATCTTGTAATTCTTTTAAGGTATTTACATGTTGGTTTCTCACAAGAAGACTACTTCCGTGACCCTGATGTCTGACAATCTAAGTATGTTGAATAAAAAGGAGAAACCAGCCAGAGTGCTGTGAAAATTCCACAAAATGCTGTTTACAGCACCTCTGAGCTGAGATTATCTTTGTGCAAGAGCATCTTTCAAAAGTAAAGAAACTTCTGGCTAAAGATGGGGAAAATGAACACAAGCTTTTACTTTCATTCCTACTTGAAACACCAATAAAAGTACAATAAATGTATGTATGTATGTGTGAGAGAGAGGGGGAAATCTATGAAGATGGAACAAAAGTGAGACAAGATCACAACAACTAAATTTCAGAAAGAGGAAACCAGCTAATGAAGATATAAAGGATTTAGCAGACCTGAGAATGCTGAATTCTAAGTCGGCAGTGGGGAAAGACCGTAAGCAACCTAACTCAGACTACAGAATCTTCAAAAGTTCAAACAGTGGTAGCACGAGGTTTCTCGAGAAATACAGTGAATGGGGTGTGGGGTAAAATATGTAGTACTGGTGTAAAGTTTGTTTTTAACAAGGAATTATAACCTCAAACCTTTTCCTAAACAGTGAACATCCAGACACCTGCCCTCCCCAATCCCAGTAGAAGACTGGAGATTTATTCCTTGTAGAAAATAGAACAGAAGCTCCCCATACAATGGGTAGAACCACGTGGAAAACTGGAAGATTAAGTGAATGTGTATATGCTAATTGCTGAGACCCACATAATTCCAGCAGCCACATCTTTGTCATCCAGGCAGGAGAAAAAAAGTCTTTAGGCAACTTGTAAATATTAAGAGGCAAGACCTAAAGATACTGAATCAGGAGCTCCACAGTGAGCAGCCCACTGTGATTACTCTACAACTGAGATCATTTCAATAAGCCCATCCATGTGCACAGAGATTCCTTCCAGTAACCTTTTTAGTCCCCCACACTTTGGAAGGGGCAACCAAATATAAAAAATATTGGTAAAACTCTCTAACATGAAAGAGAAAAATTAAAGCAAGGAATTTAAAAAAAGCTAACTGGAAACAATGGCTATAGAAGGAGATGAAAACTTCTGAAAAGTATATCATTACTATCCTTAACAAGGTATTAGAAAATATTGCCTTAGCGAAACAAGACAGCATAATTTAAAATCAAACATTCAAAGAAAAGCAACAAATAAGGATCTTGGAACTAAAAGTCTGATACCAGAAATTTCAAAAAAAAAAAATAACAGAAAGATTAAAAGATAAAATTGAGTCTATCACCTAGAGAATAGGGAAAAATGAAGAAGAGATGGAAAATAAAAGATAAAATATATGAAAAATAAAAACATCAAATAAGAAATTCAGGATATCAATATCTAAGTAATAAGATTTCCAAAAAGCTGGAATCAAACAATAACAAAGGAGGAGGACGAGGAGGGGCAGAAGAAATTACTAAGAAAAAAATATTCAGTAAAGTTTTCTAGATGTAAAGAATGAGTTTCCATATTAAGGAAGCCTGCTAAGTGCCCAGCCTAATGGGTAAATATTAAACCACAACAAGGCAAATCTTCATAAAGTTTCTGAACTCAGCCAAAAAGAATAGATCCTGTAAGTTTTCAAAGAGAAAAAAATCAGTCTGTTCAAAAAGTAAAGAATCAGAATGGCATCAGACCAGAACAACCAAAGTGAAAGACAAAAAAGATATTATAGCAGTGCCATCTCAGGAAAATTATTTTCAAACTAAAATTCTTTACCAAATTATTATTCAAATATGAGGAAAGAATGAAGGTATTTTTAGATATCACAAAGATATTTCAGATATTTCAAGTTTAACTATTATGTATCTTTTTTTTTTTCAGGAAGTCACTGGAAAATTTATTCCCCCAAAATAAGGGAGAGAAGAATACAGAGGATACAGGAGAACAAGAGATCAAAGCAAAGAGATCTGCAGAGATTTTCCATGGTGATGGAAAGGAAGATTCCAAAATCAAACCCATGTACAGGGCATCAAAGGAAAAGAGCACATATAGAATCAAGTCAAAAAGTACTGAGAGAGATCACTTCAAGAAGATGACCTTGATAGAATTATCTCTACAACTGAATGTCTTGAGATGAGATTCAGAACACTGGCAGAGAGACCTGTAGTTAAATAGTGAAAAGTACACAGAGAGCTGAGCAAACAAAAAAACAAGACAGCTATCAATCAGAGAAAAAACACAAAATCTTAAGAGGAAAGGAAGAGTAATGATAGTTTAACTTGGTTAGTCATAAAAAGTATTTACCAGGTCATAATAATTAACTACTAAAACCGGATCTAACCAAAGTAACAAAGTAACAGCCTTGGGAAGATGGCAGGCTAGAAGGATGCCTGTAAGGGTGAGAATGTGATCATGAAAAGAGATGGAAAGTTCATTTCCATGGCAGGACATCAACAACAGATCTGAGAAATTGAGAGGCAGCAAGAATATTATATTATTTAGAATATGAGAATAAATATCAAAAAGAGTTGAAAGTGATTGTTTCTGAAGAGAAAAAAAAAATGAGGGAGGAGACAAGAAACTATCTTGGATAATACGCTTTCTAGAACTGTGACAAAAATAATAAGTAAAAAAAATAAAAAGCAAAAGAAGAAATCACCTCAAATTTTATTCATGAGGGATTGTCTTTATAACTCTCTTGTTCCAGAAACATTCTTAAAGGAATGAGTATCTTAGGAGGCTGCAGCCTGCTCCCAACACCCTCACCTCCTCACTGAGACATGATTCATGGCCAGTCAAGATCAAAAGAGGTTGCTCAGAGAAAAGACAAGGCTGTCTTTGCCATCTGTCTAACTGCTCCTTATGGCTATTAGATGAAAATCATCTGCTGACCTTCAATTTCGAAATCTTGTTCATAAATCTTTCACCAGCCAGGATGAGACCTTCTCTATATAAGATGGTATTCTAGATTTCAACCATTGATTATCGCTGTCCAATTTGACAGGAAGTGTCTTCCTGGAACAGTTTGAAGACTTTGATCCAAAAGTGGTATCTTTGAGGGGTTACTGTATTTTGCAGCTCTATGTTGAGTTACAACTAAAAGTTCAGACTGGAATACTATGCTTGGAATTCATTTAAATAATTAAGCAAACATGAATCCATCAGACTCAGCAAAAGCCATGCCTATAATTTTGTACCAGAGGTTATAATGAGGCAGTTTTGAGATATTTAATCATAGCTATGTTTTGTTGAGTCTTTACTATATGCCAGGCAGTGTAGTAAACACTTTAATATGTCATCTCATTTAATCCTCAAAACATCTCCTTTAATAGACACTATTATTAGCTCCATTATATGGATGATAAAATCTATAGCTAGGGAGATTTAGGAACCTTGCCCAATTTCTTCACACAGAAAATGTACAGACAAAAATCAAAAACAGAATTGGGTTCAGAAACTACTCTTTTTAATTTCCTTATCTTCCCTAAAGAAAGATAGCTAGAAAAACAAAATATGCCATTGAAAGAGTAGATGGTAAGGTTTAAGTCAAACATATTTCTTACATGAGTCTTCATATATTAAGGGTAGGAGAGTTTGAAGAGTCTGATATAACATAGTTGCAAAATACACGTATATTAGTACTTGTGTCATTTGTGCCCTGTAATCATAATTCTGAGACTTGATAATAATTTATAGACCTTCAAGGTATGGTTTTTGAACCTGACACATTTCAAAATGATTCTCTGGACCTTTCTCCTAAATACCAATTTGTAATTTGCAATGCAAAAATTTCAGGGGATTGAAAGCCAAAAGTGACCAGAAGTGAAATTCACTGTTCCATTAAGCAAGGGAAGTGTCTTAGCATCAGAGACTGGCAAAAGTCATAGAGTAAAATACTGGATCACAGTATTTTCTCTGGCCATGGCAGTATGTTTATAGGTATGCCTTGCTTTGTAAAGTGGATGTTTTCTTGAAAAGCAAGGGAATAACTGAAGCTTTGCAAGTAGAATTATACTCTAAAAGCCCTGGGAATCTAATTTTTAAAGATAATTATATTAATTAATGTTTTAAATGTACATTATCATCATCTACATTATGTAATTTGTAACAGGCCTCCACAATTTCCCCTAATCTTTCATGATTCATCATTCACTGTATCATGTCCCCAAACCTACCTGCTTCATGAGGGTGGGGACTTTGTCTTCTCACTACTATATTCAGTACAGTGGAACAGTATCCTGGAACGGTATCCAGCATAACAAATATTTGCTAGATGAATGAATTAACCAACCACTTAATGTTTTCCAAGTTGTAACATGTTTGCCAATTAATCTATACCTTTGATTATACTATTCCATCAGCCTGGAATAGTTTTACAATATGTCAGTTCCATTCCTTCTGAAAGACCAAACTCAAATGCCAACCCCCTTCTCTGTGTTCCCATGGATTATATTTCTGTATCTGGTATAATAGCAAAGGGTATAAACCTTGTCATAATCATTGGTCTCTGTCCTGTAACACCTAGCCAGAGCAATCCACACAGAAGATGTGATATTAAGAGTAAATTTAAATTTTAATCTAAATTTTCACATGCATCACCAGCAGTCATCTCTTCCCAGACTCCTGCTTGTGTCTACCTTCAAAAGTTTGTCTATGAGGTCTTCATGAGGTCAGAAAAGGTATTTTTTCCATTTTTAATCCCAATGGCAACCAATGTGCGTGATACAGAGAAATGGATAAATGGACACTTCCAAACGTACATTATTTGTATACATGTATTATTTATTTACATTATTAATAACAACTTTGTATTAACTAACTAACTGGTGTGGTTGTACTGGAGTGATTTTTTAGACATAATCGTACTTACTCTTTTAAGCTATATGTTTTCCTCATGACAATGCTACCCATGATCTCTTATTCTGACATTCCTCAAATATCAGCAAAATACACATTTATTTCTATACTCAATAACAAGGTACAAGAGAAGTTTAGGTTGTCTACACAAGCTGAGGAAACTGGACCGCATTTTAGGTCAGACAATGAGGACAAATTAGTAAAATTCTGATCAAGCAGATCAATGGATTAACCAATCAGTGTCACTACTCTTTAATTTTTGTAGCATGATATAAACACTATGTCTTGAAAACTATGGTTTGGAACAATATACCATTGTTGCATGGCATTCTGGTGGCTCCAACCAAAGAAAAATGAGTAAATTGGAGTTAGGCAGGATAAAGGAGAAAACCACTGAGGGCAGCAAGGTTAGCAGTCTAAAGAAGAGTGAGGAGGAATGGAACCAATTATAGATCCATTACACCTCATGTCAAAGGAGGAGGAGGAGAATGATGGGAAAGGAAGGAATGTGTCATTAAGAGTAAGAAAGGTAGCAGCTTCCAACATCAAGTAGGAATCCTGTCATGTATCAGGAATGTTCATGCGGTATTAAGGACACCAATAGCTGCATCAGGTTCTATGGAACAAAGCTAAGGTAATAATTAGGAGTTTGAGAAAAGAATCCAGCCCCATTCAGGAAAAGAGGAAGGTGTAAGCCTAAGGATCAAATAATAACCTCAACAGCAACAGCTGTTATTATTGACTACTGATTTTAGACGTGGTTCTTTATATATATTTTCTTTCCTTGCCCCATCAATTTTGAAACAGCCATCGTACAGATGAGGAGGCAAAGACACAGAGACAAATCCTGCTCAAGCCATAGGGATTAACAAGTTGCTAGTTGTTATGTCTGATTTCAAGTCTTTTTTTTTAATGTTTATTTATTTTTGAGAGAGAGACAGAGACAGAGACAGAGCACAAGCGGGGATGAGGCAGAGAGAGAGAGGGGCACACAGAATCTGAAGCAGGCTCCAGGCTCTGAGCTGTCAGCACAGAGCCCGACACGGGGCTTGAACCCACGAACCATGAGATCATGACCTGAGCTGAAGTCAGACACTCATCCAACTGAGCCACCCAGGAACCCCTGACTTCAAGCCTTATAATCTTTCTACCATACCACTGAGCTTCCCAGATATGCAGGACAGCTATTGGAGGTGAGATAAAAATAAAAAATGGTAATTGTAACCCCATGGTTAGTTAAGCCATTGGGTTTAGAAGTCAACAGAAGGCATACAAGAACAAAGGACTCTTTCTCATACCCACCTGATATCAGGCAGGAACTTCCAGTGATGCCCCAAGTCTACTCTCACTGGCCCGAAGCTTGGGGGAGACTGAGCCTACAGAGATCAGGCATCCTAAAACTTAATAAAATGTACACATTTAACATATGTGTGCAAAGATGGGCTAGTTTTCAATAACAAAGATAAGTCTAGACTCACCAGACTAGAGCAAAATATGCCTTCAACTTTCATTAGGGGTTAAACTCACAGATGATAAAGCCAGTCTGCCACTTACTAGCTGTTTAATCTGGGAAAGTTACTTACAGTCTCTATCCCTGGTTTTTTTACTTCCTAAAATAGGAACAACAATAGTGCCTGAATCACTGGATTGTTATCAGGATTAAATGAGTCAATATACGTAAAACACAGTGCAAAAGCTACATTAACATTATTTCAAAAGGCAATTATCTCTTCAAATGTCCTTTCAATGTCTCACATGAATAAAGTATAAAACCATGAAGCATGGATTTGCTTGAGTTCAGTTTGAGTAGATTTGTTTAAAAGATTATCACTGAACCCAATACCCAGTGTACCTATGCTTTATTAACAACAACAACAACAAGAACAACAACAAGAAACTTAAATATTGGTGAAAATTTTGAAAATGGGGAAAAATCCATTCATAATTCAATTAGCATTACCCAAATATTGCCACTTTTTGCAAATTACAATCTACTCTTTGTCCATGGACATACAAATTCTACATTAATGAAATCAGTACATATAACCACATCACTGTTTTTTATAAGGATCATCATATCACAAGTATTTCTGATTGTAACTCATGTTCATAAACATGTTAATGGCTGTCAAATTTCCACCTCATCACTGTATTTCATTCTTGGTGCGTTCAAGAAATTCAGCTTATTAACCACGAAACTCTTAGACTTTGGATAACTTTCATCTGGAAGCGAAAATGTATCTTCTATCTGAAATGATCTGTAGCTAATCAAATATCAGAAGAGATAGTTATCGGTTTTTTAATTGTTTGAAGACTGAAGGACTGAGCGCAATTATTTTTTAATAATATATTACTGCTGATTGAGGGCTATAAGAAAATCAAATCTCCTTCTATTACGTCAGTAAAACACTCAGCACTTGGGTTTCTTGGCATTATTCTGTTTGTCTTTCCTTTTTTTAGGGGTGAGGTGCTGGTTAAGGTGGGAGAAAGGAGAAAACCGTATCTACCAAATCAACTTCACATATGACTGATTTATAAATAAACTAATCTTAATTGTAAAGAAGACCCGTGTGAGGATAAAAAAAAAAAAGCATAACATACAATCTGTTGAGAAAATGTCACTCAGATAGCCAAAGAAATAGGAGACCAAGGCACCAACCATAAATCCTTAAACAGAATTTATCCACTGTGGTACCTATATAAATACCTCACAAACGCTGGTTCTGACAATCCCAGAGATGAAATGAATCTTGCCTCTAATCCACCCTTGTTTCACAGATGAAGAAACAAAGACAGCGCAACTCTAAATTAACAGTTGGGGCAGGAAGCAGGATTCAATCCAAATCTTCAGATTCCCCAGCCAGGGTCTTTGCCACAAGGCTCCCGCAGCCCCCACTCAGTTCCGACATACCTGGGCCTATATGTGGTCATAATCATGCAATCTACAAATGCCAGCCAAGTAGCAATTGACCTCCTCATCTTAGTCCTTTCTCACTTGGAACCAAATAAATTGCACAACTCAGCAATAGACCTAGCAATGTCAGTCACACAACTCACAGTATTAAAAATCTAGCTCAGATCTATAGTGTGTCTTTAAAAATTAATGTGGTAGTAATGACCACCCCATTGTATTTTCCGTAGACGTCAAAGTAGCTGAAAAAGCAGTTTCTCTGTAATAAGAAAATAGAAAACAATAGGCAAATCAAGTTAAAAAAAAAAAAAAAGACTTAGGACCCTGAGCTCCAGAGAGGAGACAGAAGAGATTATTCCCCAGTTCCTCCATTGAATACAGAGACTAGAACCTGAAGGGAGGTTTTCTAGCATCTAGTCCAATATTAGTTTTGTTGTGTGTTTTTTAATTAAAGTACTTTATTTATTTGTTTATTTATTTATTTATTGTTTCAAGATTGTTAACATACTATAATATTAGTTTCAGGTGTAAAATACAGTGATTCATCACTTATATACAACACCCAGTGCTCATCACAAGTGCCCTCCTGAATCCCCCTCACCTATTTAACCCATTTTCTCACCTCCCTCCATCAATCCACAGTTTGTTAAGAGTTTGTTTCATGGTTTTAGTTTTATTTCATCAGAACATGCAGCATGTTTTCTGTGCCTCAGTGGATCACATCAGTTTGCAATCCCTTTAGTGTGCATGCCCCAGTTTGAAAAACTCAGCCTTAGAGAATCCAAACACATACTAGGTAATCAATAAGTACTGCTTATTAAATAAATCAACCAACTGCCTTGTTTTAAAATTGCTTTAGTTGTCTCCCTTGCCTCAGTATTATTGAGGGTTTTGCTCTATTTGCATCATCACTTTGCTTTTTTATGCTGATGCCAATGCAAAGTCCGCAGGTAAAAAGTACCTATGTCATCTCCTTTTAAACCATTTGTAGACTTGCAAATGAAGCATGATTTGCACGGCAACCTTTCTCTTGACATGTAGCAAATACTTCTCCTTTAAATCCCAGAAGAGAAAAAGAAGCAAATCAAATTCAATTTTAAATAGTACTAGAAATGTTAAAAATATTTTGAAATGAAAGAAGTGCCTTAGGAGAAAACTGCTCCAATAATTTAATTTTAAACTTTCTAGATGTTAACAATTAGAATGATTATGTCATTTTTTTAAAGCCAGAAACATATCTAGGTTTCTGGTTTCCAAAAAGTTGAAAAAGAATGTCCCAATTTGCCCTGTGTTGAGGTTTGCTCCACCTGTTTGAATATTATCGGTATTTAAGGGTTCAAGAAAAACCATTTCACATTATTGGCAGATTGGCATTGCTGCTTCCTCCTACCTTCTGGTAAAGGGAATCTGATACATTTAGTTATCTTCTGAATGGCCTGTAAAAGCTTCTGAGTTTGTTTTTTTGCAGTCGGGTCCCATTGGGCTGCTTCTCAGGCTAATGGCAATCCACAATGAGGAGAACAACAAAAACCCCAACTACAAAATAACAACTTCCTTCTTTTGCATAGTTTAAAGTCCACTTTCGATTATCTGCACTCTCTGAATCACTGGTGATGGAGTTTGTCTCAGTTAAGAAGCCAGTCTATGATGTGTACAAAAGGGGAAAAGAACAAGGGTCTGTGGAGGAGCAACAGGTGTCCTTTGGGACTTCTTCCAAGGTACCGTCAATTGTATCACAGGAGCAAAATACCATGGCCTCCTCTGGGGTGGGAATCCCACATTCCCAAAGACAAGCAGACAGAGATTGTTTGAAAAAGTAACTGGAGAGAAGAGCAAACTAAAATTAGAACTATAGACATAGATCCTGGGAAAAAAATCCACCATGTTCTGAGTGCAAGGATGCTAATGCAGAGATGAAGATATTGGGGGAAACGATGTGTCTTCTTAGCCTCAGACACCCACAGTCTATTGACCTGTCTATTTTCTATCCCAAGCCTATAGTACAGGAATTAGGTCTCTTGTCTATGTGTCACACTCTCTTAACACTTAAGATAATAATAGTCAAGATCCAGGCAGTAGGAGTCCTGTAGTGTTCCTGATGAGTGACTCAGGTACATGTTATCTTTTCATATTAATTCCCTCCCATGGCTTATCTGTTGGTTCCTAATTGAGAATGCACACCCTAACCATCGGAGGTGCTTCTTAAATATCCCAGTGCTGTGTACCATGCATACCCAATGATTTTGATGTGCACCCCTGATGGAGAATGCTATTAGTCATCAGATTTTACACTGTCTGTATTTTAAACCATTCAAGGTGTAATACTTGACCCAATCTATCCCCATCCCCAAACCCACACGATGTTATTATATAACTGCCTCACAACTAAGTCCTAGCAAAACAAATACAAATTCAGGTGTTCAAGGAGTTACTATAGAAATATAGACTAAGCACAGAAGAAATCCCTTTTAGTAAATTAAGGCCTTTGCAGAAATCAACGGGGAAGATTTGTTGAGTATCCATGCGACACATTTGCTTCTAAAACTACAAAGGTAGCAAAGGACCAATTCCTTCCCTCCAGGATCTCACATTCTAGGGAAAAGACAAACACATCTAATAATAACAAAAGACTAAGTGTGATTCTACAGAACTCTGCATGCTTTACTGGTATGCGTTTAATTTCATAATCATGATATTATAGTGCGGGGTTTGGGGTGGGTACAGTAATTCTTATTTCACAGAGAAACAAAGATGAGTTGCCTAAGTCACTTAGTCTTTCTGAGCCTCTGTTTTTGCAATCTATAAAATGAAGTTAAAATGCCTAATCACAGGGTTTGAAGGGAGATGATATGTCTTAAAAGCCCCTGGAAAGAATACAAAGTGTCTCATGAATGTTATTTGCGGCAGTTAAAATGTGACAAGTCAGAAAATCCAATTTACCACTACTGGTCCATGTAATGGGTACAAGACAGCATACCTAATAGGGTCAGTACTTCAGAAGCTTAAAGGCATAGAGACAGAGGTAAGGGGTGGCACTGCTTGCTGCCGCCTCTGGACTCATTCCTGATGCTAACACACCTCACAATAAGCACCTAAATCAGACAGTAGGTTACTGGCAAGGTAGCTGGTCAGCCAGACCACTTTTAGAATAGATACTTAGCTTGAGTTCAGATGTTTTCCCCACACAATAATTTTGTTTAGATAAACCAAAAGGGGAACAAAAGGTAGGAACTGCTGCTGTGGAATGTCAAGTGTCCCTATAGAGGCCATTAATCACTGTAAGACTTTATACTCTAGCCTCTGGGCAACCACCAGCACTGAAAAATGAATAAGGAAAAGACATACGATGTTGGAAATAAACAGCTCCTGAGTCTGTCCATGTGTCTTCAGAACAGAAGGAAGCTCCTAGAGGGCAAGTCAATGCACTATTTATATCCCCATACCCTGCATTTAACAATGCTCTTGGAACAATGCAGCAACTAAGTAAACCTTTTGAATTCAATGAAATGAACTCCCTTTACAATGTAAGAATCATGAGACTCAGAAGAGAGAGAAAATGATTTGCCCAAGGTTACTTATTAGAGCTGGGGTAGCAAAAAGGATCTCCTGCCCAATGCCTCTTCTATTGTTATGTTTTTTACTGCATTATATTTTACCTATCCCACCACAATAGCCTCAGAGTTTGGGATTTTTTTTTAAAGCATGAAATAGCTTTTCTTAAAATCACTTCCCAGATCTGCTCAACTAGTTACTACAGATACATTTCCCTTCTCTCCTACAAAGTGAGTCACTCTGGTTTCAGAGAAACAACTGTTCTGTGCCTTAAATATATTGGTTCATGCCCCTGGTTCGACTCTAATGGTTAATGTGAAACCCAGAGGAGAGTTGAAACTTCACTGGGAATACATGTGCAGTTCTCTACAGAGAAAGCAGGTCAGGTCACTGCCTTCTATGTTCTGGAATCAAACTGATGTTTCTGGTACCCAAACATCTTTCACCTCTCTTGATTTACTATCTACTGAATGCATGAACGTGGCATGGTAAACTAAGTCAGGCCATTCAGGCCAACATATGTAACCAGAACTCCGCTATGGTAAACAAAAATGTTTTAGCTGAAGCAGGCAGCTGGATAGCTGCAGGAGTGTAAGAAGTTCAGATGATGCCTGCAGGAAGGTTAATCTATTAGTGGAGTCATGAGAAGGAGATCTTTAAGACTGGGGACTGCATCTTAGTTTTCTTTTAGTCTCAGAAGCAAGCACATTGAGAATATAGCAGGTATTCAGTAAATACTTGTTTAAATAAAGAACACAAAGATTGCAATGCTGATTGTAGGAAATGCATTATGTGGGAGACAAACAATACTTAGGTCACATAAAGTATGCCAACAAAATACCAAGTAGATGGCAGGGAGGTCAGGGAAGATTTTGTGGAGCAAGGGGCACATCAAATAAATCTCAAAGGAGTTAAACAGGGCCATAGGCCCATGGGAAGAGGTTAAGGCAATATTCACTCTAAGACATACCTTGATTTAAGCAGTCTAATATCACACTACCCTGGGTTAATGCCAGGATATTGTCAGAAGCTCAGAATGGACCTACAGAATAAGTGTTCAAAGATAATCGGGAGTTGAAAGTTAAATGGCTTGAGGAAGAGCAGAGAGGGTATTTAAAAGTGAATCCATTTTCTGATCTAACCATAAAACAAGCAATGTCTTTTCCATCTCATTCCCATTCTTTCCAAAAGCAACCAAAGACCTATAACATGACCACATATCCAGGAGCTTCCGTACTGATTAGAGGATATCACATCCTCTATACGGAGGTGGCAGTCTTAGATACAATCAGTTCCCGAAGACCTAGACCTGTGCTTCTCCCACTTTAATGTGCATGCAAATGACCAGCAGATTTTACTGAAATGCATGTTGATGCAGTAAGTCTAGGGTAGGGCCTGGCGTTCTGAATTTCTAAAAAGTTCCCAGATGATGCTAATGCTGCTTGTCTATTGGCCACACCTTGAATAGCAAAGACCTAGACCAGTGGTTAATTCCGGCTAGCTATTAGCATCACCAGGGAGCTTTTCAAAAATACCTACACCCAGGTTCCACTCCGGAACCAATTAAATCAGAATGTCTAGAGGTGTGCCCTAAGCATCTTTATGCTTTAAATGCTCCACAGGTGTTTCTAATATGCCAGCCTGAGGTTTAGAACCTAGCTAGACAAAGAAAAGATGCGGTGCAGGCAGAAAAAGGCAAAAAGAAGATGAGAGAGAGGGACAGAGAACCTCTTGCGTCACTCTAAATCAAGGCTTCTCAAACTTTAATGGGCATGTACATTACCTGGGGATGTTGTTAAAAATCAGATTCTGGTCCAGTAAGCCTAGAATAAAAATCCAGATTCTGTACTTCTAAAAAGCTAGTCTTCAAGTCACATTTTGATTATCAAGAATCTAAATTAGTGGTGCCCAAACATTGCTGCACCTGGCATCTTTAAAAAATAGCTGTGCCTCTCTTACACCTCAACATTCTAATGTCAGTGGTAGGGATTTGGCCAGGCATGAGGATGTTTAAAAAGCATGCCAGATGATTCTAATGTGTAGCAAAGTTTGTGAACCACTGTGAACTGTAAATTCTGTCAAAGCTGGTCAGACTGTGAACCAACCCAAATCTTTGAGGCAATATTAATTATCATGGTGCATAAAAATCACTGAAATTAGATCATGACTGGTTGCTAGGTCAATTGATTTATTTTCCTCTCCTCCTTACCCTGGATGATAGGAAGTGATGCAAAGTAATAAGGAAGCAAAAAAATTTTATCCTATTTGTAACCTGATGTTCTGCTAGAGACTCTGGACAAGTGTTCTAAGAAAGGTTTTCAAATGCTGGAGGTAATGTGAAGGTTGTCAAATGCTGGCAACAAGATTCAAGATTAATCGGGCCATTAGATTTTTTTTCTGAAATGAAGAACTCTTGAACCCTCAACTGAATCATGCAGTAACACTCTTTGAATCTACGTTAAAAGAGTTTCCAATAGAAAAGAAAATTATATGTACTTACATTTGGGAATGTCTTCCTAGAATTAGATTTAAATCTGCGGGGGAAGGAAGTTTGTACATGAGAGCATAAAGTATGAAAGATGCATCAATTAGAATGAGATATGGATATACTTCTCTCAATATACTTTTTTTTTCTTCTATAATAAAAATTTCAAGTTAGCTACCATTTTTCCTGTGCCATTTGCCTCAACTTAGAAAGTGAGGCTAATGTGTAAGTAATTAGCCATTCTTAATATGATCACTACCTGGTTAATTCGGTTTTTTACAGGAAGTCTAAGAACTAAATGCAAAAGGACTTTCACTGTGTCTTGTGCCTGAAGCAATTTGGTACCACTGCAAAACGACCACAATAAAGGCAAAATTCTTCATTGCCTTTGGGTCAATGCTGTGAATCATGCCTGTATCACTGCTATCTGGATTGGCATACAACTTCTGGCCTGATTCTTCTCAGATACATTTCTGAGATTCTTTCTCCATTCCAAATTCCCAAGATTGGCAGTACTTAATGGCTAGAACGCTACTGTTATCAACCTGAGATATAAACCACCTGGCACTTTGAGTGACATGTAGCATATTTTATGGGCAAAGAAGGGAAGTAAAAAACAATCACTAGGAGATACATCCTCTATATATGATGGATCAAAAATTAGTGTATAAATTGGAAGCAAAAGTGTTACTCAGAACCCTTGCCAAATAAAGTTTAAAAACCAAATAGCAGGTGTCATCTAAGTGCAAAAAAAAAAAAAAACTGCTTTAGAGTAAAATGATACTCTCTGTTGTTAACTTATGTTCCAGAAATAATCAACTAGAATATTACAGATCTCTATGAGTTAAAACTGGCTTCTCATTTAAAAACGGATTACACAAGAGTTAATAAATATATGCCTCATCTATGTAAGAGACATGGACTCTCTCATGTAGGTACATCATTATTGAACATAGAAATGCCCATCAGCAAATCCTAAAGATAATCTGTCTAATTTGAAAATCGCCAACTAGTGTAAATCCATGTTAATTCAGTTCTTTTCATACTGTAAATGCTCTCCTAGGTTCAAATACTGAACTCTTCTAATTAAATACTTAAAATACTTTACTGAACATATACCTGCTATTGTTCGACACTCTGTTTTTACTAGTCAGCTCAGAAATAGGTAACCCCCCACCATTCCCTGATCTGAGCACATTGCCACGATGACTGACATTCCTGGTTTAAAAATAAAACCTTGTTTCAAATATAGCTTCTCGAGTTCTGGGTAATGAATATAGTTTCATAAAAGTTGACATCATTTCTTCTGATTTCACCAGAATTAAATACATCCAATATTCCTACTGGGTATCTGACCACATCACTCAAGGTTCTTGCAACCTGGTGGGTGTTTGAAGGGGAAGGAGGAGGAGGAGGAAGAGGAGGAGAAAGAGGAGGAGGAGGAGGGGGAGGAGGAGGAGGAGGAAGAAACCTGCATAGATGGAGTTAAACCCGAAGGATAATCAGCCTTACAATTGTAATAGTCATTTTGTTTGTTAAATATGGCATCACAAGTTGATTTTTATAGTTCATTTACCAGTTCGTATGTGTATAGTATGCAGATTTGCTTATGAGGAGAATATTAATATATACATGTCCAGAACTAGTAAATGCATCACGCTTGGGAGCCAAGCAGTACTCTGATACACTGTTCTCCTTAGAGGTCAGTTCTAACGCACACTGTTTCAAATAGACCCAATTTCTCTGCTGATATATATTCAAAATGCAGTAGGATGTGGTCATACACGCCCAGAAATACCATCTTTATGGGGTGGGGGTGAAGAAATCCAAACATTTTTTTAATAGCAATGCATTACTGTATATCAGATACAAACATGCCTGTCAGCAATCCTAAAGCAAATGAAATATATTATTTGAGCCCATCCACTCTACAGAAAAGAAACTGCTTTACCAACACATCTCTCCTCCCCCATCATCTAAAGACTCTCCCCCCACCCACCCAAAAAGAAAAAAAAAAAAAAAAACTCATCACACTTCACTACGCAACTGATGGAGTATTAAACACTGTCTTCCAAGCTGTGGGAGTTAAAAAGAAGTCGCCTTCCTGCCACACTCCCCTGGTGCTGCAACGGACATAGCATCTCCTCCTATCGACCTAGTATGATGCTCGCTCCCCAAGCACTGCAGTCCCCTCGCTGAGGACTGCCCTGGCCACACGCACATCCAGCGGGAAGTCCCCCGATGGGGACAACCACATACCTTTGCTCTCCATTTCGGTCCCTTTCGAGTGCTGGAAGTTCAATGGAAGTTGGCCGGAAGATGTGGGCCCGCTTCAGATTCCCAAATCTGGGAAGCCAATCTGATGATTTCGCCTGTACTTCCTTCCTTCCCCTCAGGCTTCCTGAAAGATGGGATTTCTTAAACCTTGAAGCTGCAATCAGGCACCAAAGGACACTTAGCAGCAGCAGATTGCCTCTACAGGGGATGGGTTGCGACGCGTATCTGGTATTGAAATGCATGCATGGTGCCCGCTGAGATTTTTTTGTTTTCTTTTTTTTTTTTTTACCTGGGTCTGGAAGCTGCCAGCAGGAGCTGTCCTCCGAGCGTGGTGCTGCAGGTGTAGTGACAGATCATCCCACTTTGCTCTCTGGATGTACAGCAGATTTGCATGGGCGCTGGCACGCATGCGCAGGGCGTCCCCCCTCCCCTTTTCGCCGCCTCCCGCTCCCCCGCCCCCCTTCGCCGCTCTCCCCAATACGGTCCTCAGTTATCCTAGCTGAGGAGCTGTAGCATTCGGTCACTGGGAAGCGCTGCTAAAAATAAACGCTGGACCGGATTTTCCTTTGCTAACTAGAAAATGGATTGGATTGGGATTGTGCATCAGTTTCGTACGATTTTCCAGGATGGATTACGGAAGCCTTAGAGGAGGCTAGGGTCTCTGAGCTAGGCATGGCTTTATTCAGAAGCAGAAGGGAGAGAAGAGGAGATTCATGAATCCTATTTAGTGGTCACAGTTTGAAGTTATCTTCCTACTTGCTGCAGTAACTTTCCAGATGTATGCTTCCCCTTCCTCTACCCACTTCCCCTGACTTTATATTTCTCTTTGCATTCTCCTATTTGTTTTTGTTTTGTTTGGGGATGAGATGGGTGTCATCATGGAGGTACTAAAGGTTAATATTCTCCCGCTTCTCTGCTACTCAGACTCGGAGTTTGCTTCCTTCCCTAAGATCTCTTTGGCCTTGACCTCAAAACTGTTCCATCAACAGGCTCCAACACTTCTAAAGTTCTCCCAACAAAGCCACTGAGGACTTTGTGAGGTGTTCTTTTTAGCTTCTTTTCAACAATCTACCAAGCAGCAAAGTCCCCAGAGGTGGGGTGTTACCTTATTAATAATACACACTTTAACACTGTACCCATAATCATTTTTATAAAAGTGCAGAGGAAGAGTGTTTGTCTTATATGAGGTTCTAAGGAAGGGTTGCAAAGCCACAATCCCTTGAAGCACTACTTTGCTAACAGAATATTTGTTAAAGCCCACACTACAGTTAATCTGCAAAATGTTTAATAGGAAAAAAAGTAGGTACTTATTATCTTTTTTTTTCCAATAGTCCAAATTCTCCTAAGAGAATATACTCTCCTTAAGTGTAAGTCTTATTTTCAGGCATAAAAAGGATCCTAGAACACTCTGTTATCTGGAGTGGTTAAAGAGAGAGATGTGCAGATTAATCACACACTTCACATTACACAAAGATCCCTCCACAGTAGACTTCTAATCCCAATTATCAAACCATTGAAATGCAGTAAAATAGATTCCCAACAAGAAACCTGAGGCAGACTATAATTCAGTCTCCTGGTGATTCAGAAAGCATACTGGGATTTTTCCAATGCCTTAGGGCCATGATTACAAATATTAATCATGAGGGTTCCGCCAAACATGGACATATAGTAGCTGAGGACTCCTGCTGAACTGCTATGGCTCAGCAAAGCCTGCCTCCATTCAGGACTGGGGAATTAAAACACTCCAGTATGGGTTGCAGAGGTCACAACCTAGCATCTACTAGTGTTTAGGCTCTCCCATTGCATGCCCAAGCAAATATTTGGAAAAATCACAAATCTCGGGGTTTCTTTAAAATTTGACAGGCTTAGGAAGTAGAATTAAGGGTGAGAGTAGAGTTGTTCCTTAGGAACAATCACCTATTTCATTGGGATAAATAATTTCCGGTCCTAACACTGCACCCATTACATATTCTTCCCCTCTCAAAAGTTTCAGGAAAGAAGACACCATTAGAATGATCTATATACACCCTTAATATTTACCATTTTGCAAATGGAGAGGCAGGAAGAGTACTTGACTTGATAAGAGTCACATAGTTGAGCAGACCCAAGCTCAGAACCCAATGGTCTAGGATGATTTTTTATATAGCCACCTTCTCATTATCTACAGTAAATGGCAATAGGGAGAACCTCTGACTTCGTGAATTTTCATTATTTTTATTCAGTTTTTTCAAGCCCAGATGCTTTATTAAGTGGGAAATAAATTTAGTGTAAAGTCAAAAATCAAAATTAAAAATGAAAAATTCAAGACCTTTGTATTATCTGAATCCAAACTACCTTTCAAGTCTTCTCCAAACTTAACTTGCAGACAATATTTGCCATTATTGTAAGCAAACCTCAAGATTTTCCCTTTCCATACTTTTACTTACATAGTCATCCTTATAATATCTTCACCTCCTTGCACCAATAACACAAATGTATACATATGCAAATCTTATATTTTCCTCAAGATTCAACTACACTTCCATCTCACTCCCACAGTCTTCCTGAATCTTTCAATCTGAAAATGTTCTCGGTTAGAAAAAACAATGTTGCTGTATCTTTACCTGTCTTAGATCACTTATTACCTTCTATTTTGTATTATAATTATTTATCTGCATATCTCATTCCTCTTCTCCATCCTTACTAAAAAATAGGCTCCTGACTCATTTTGGTAGTGTATGGTGTCTTCAATATAGGAAATGCTGATAAATGTTTGATGAATTAATACTATGTAGTATACATGTTTTTGTATATATGACATTGACTGTGGGCACTATGATAAGAAATAATGATGACAATAATATTGAGCTAGGATTACTAAAAGCTTCTTATATGCCAGACACTATTATAAGAATTCCAAATGTTTTAATTAATTTTATCTTTGTAAGATTCTAGGAGGTTAGTACTATTATTATCTGTATTTTAAAAATGAGCAACCACAGGCACAGCGAGGTTAAAGTATGAATAAAACATGATCTCTGCCCTACAGAAGCATAGAGCTTATTAAAGGTGATAGAAACATAAATGATTTTAAAAGATACTGTAAGGCATAAGGTAGAGATTATCACAGGTGTAACGGGAGCACAGAAGAGGTTGGGCAGTTAGCTAGCCCATAGGTTTTATGAATACAAGGCTAGAAGCCTTCACACTGCTCCCCTTTAAAAAAAAAGAAAGAAGGAAGGAAGGAAGGAAGGAAGGAAGGAAGGAAGGAAGGAAGGAAAGAGTCTAGCCTCTCTCACCAATACATACACAAAGTGGGAAAGGTTTTAACAACAGAAGGACTTCATGAAAGTGTTAATAAGAAATTATTTGACCTAGTTATAATGAACCTGCTTGATGATAAACTTGGAAGAGGGGAAATACACTAAGTAGCCTGGTAATTTGCTACTTTAAAATGCCAAGAATTGGGTGGACTTAGATCCCTGATATTGGGGTGCCCCATTTCACCATCAAAAAACTGTCCTAGTTTGGACAATAATATGGCCATATGACTTATATTACACAATCGAATGAGAGGAGAACCACCAATATTGACATTCCAGCCTAATTCTGGTTAACCCGTGTAATTGATTGGCTATGTAGGCATATTCAGATTCTCTAGCTTTGGTTCTTACTAGAATGTACAGAAACAATATAAATGATTGGGTTAGTTAACAACAATGTATTACCTTACAATTAACAATTTAAAGAGCCTTGCTAATATGTCAAATCAATTACCAATTCACATAGATTTCCCCCCCCGATATATTCACTATGTTCTTCCAGAGTGCTGGATATAAACTGAATTTGTGACTTTTTTGTGTGTGCCCCGTTATTTTCTTACTATTCATCTTTTGTAACTGATGATCTATTATACAAAATAACACTTGGCCATTTAGAATTTTTTTTGGTTGACAATACTAAAGTCAACTCATCATTATAAATGAGTATTCACTGTAAAATGGTCAAAGTCTCTCCTGAGGATATCAGTTTCAAACTGCCACCAGAATGTAAGCTCCACAAGGTCTAAGACTATGTCCGTTTGTTCAATGTTGTATCTCCAGCATGTAGAACAGCGTGTGGAACTTAGAAGGTTTTATTTAATACCTGATAAGTATATGAATGATTTTGATGAAATAAACCTTTTTTCCATGGCCACAAAGCCAGTTTACTTGGCAAATGAAAGGCATCAATCAGCAATCCTGATAACATAAACAGGATCCTAAGTGACCTGATGAGGCAGCAAGATTATCACAAGGCAGTTAACAAATGTGTTCAGTGTTTAGTCTTGGGCAAAGACTATAAATAATCAGGCCTAGGTTCAAGTATCTCATAGGCAGGCTAATAGGAGGGCTATACTTCCACAAAGGGCTTAGGTGGCTGAAATAAATTAGTTATACAAGAAAGAAGAATAAAGTACATGACAAAAATTTCAAAGTACAAAAAAATGATGAGTCAACATGTCGAAGCCATGTGAGAATAACCATGCTATAGAGATTAGGCAGCATCCCTCTGAGAGCAAACATATCTTGATTACCTACTATGTGTGAGGTTTTCATTCTCTTTCTTGAGTGAAGGTGAAATAAAAGTCCTTCTAAGAAGAAAACAGCAAGTGATAAAGTTTCAATAGAAATAATTCTGGCTGCAGGTATGTAATGGAGGTAAGAAACAGTCAATGAACGATGAGAAATGGCAGAAGAGAATGCTGGTCATCTGGGTGTATTTTGCCAAGGAATACTTCATCCACATACTTCAACAGTGATTTCTCTGGAGACTATTAAGAGTCTATAGAGACCTACAGAATGGTGAGGCAGAGTAATGATGCATGGGTAAGGCATCTGGAAGCCAACTGACAAATATTTTTGACATTTCTTGTTAAAGACTTTGTCCACTTGACAATATTAGAGATTTATACACAAGCTATCAACTGACAATTTCAAGGCCCATCTGTTACACTGGCATAATGCCCACTTAAAATGGGGTGTGCCAATCTCATTAATGTTTAGGTCCCCATTGCACACAGGTTGAAATAATCAGTCCAAACAGAATATTGGGAAACACTGATCAACTGATTGTCTCTTTTCACTCTGGGGATAAGAAATCACATGGCAAATGACATGCAAAATTAACTTCTTAAATCTGGTTTGGATCATTATAAAGACCAACCCAATCCTTGAGTTCAGGTGATAAGAGCAGACCAAACATACAGCAAGCTTTAGTCTAAAAATGCACCATAAAAATGTTGTCTCAAAGGTATGTAATCATTTGTAATAAAGCCATTTGTTTACCCTATACCCTCCCTCAAATTCCAAATACACGAATGCTCAATATTATTTTTGGTAAAAATAGCACATGAATAAGTAGTCCTAAAAAGTCAACCAATATAACCCAAGTCTGTCATTAATTCATTAAATAAATATTTTGAAAGCCTACTGTATGCCACGTTCTACTCTAGGTGTTGGGGTATACCACCAGTCTGTATCGCAGTGTTGACATTGCAGTTTCACAACTGGAAGATATTTCATAAATCTTGTAGCCCCAACATTTATTATACAAAAGTGAAGAGTGAGTTGAGGCCCACAGTGGGAGAAAACAACTTTCCCAAAGCCAGGTGGCAAGCTACCAACAAAATTAGATGTTAAATCTGCTGGCGCCCCATTTCATTACAGCTTTCTCCACAATGGTATGCACATGTGCGCACATTCTTTGGTTGGAGAACTTGTCCTATGTGTATTAATCTGCAAACTATTATTTCAGAGCTCTATTCATTACCTTGGTAAACACAACCAGAAGTTCTTGGTGAAGGGCTAGAAAATGCTAACCATACTAAATGTGTTGTGAACAATGAACAACCTCCATAATGTGCTCTACATGATGCCTGATAGATGTGGCACAAGTGTATCATTTGTGTGATGACTAATAACAAATATTTCTTTCATTACCAGTGTTCTTACTTGGTGAAAGTCTTTCTGGTTTATGTTTATATTCAAATCCCAATTCACTTAGCAGCTGTGGCTACCCAAGCAAAGTAAAAATGCAGAAATAAAGCAATTAGCTATGATAGTAGTGCCAAAAAACTTGCTATTAAAAAGAGAAAAAAGATTAATGAGTAATTTCAGCCAACTGAAATTAAATAACAGCAAAAGAAAACAATAGCACAATGGATCCCACAGGTGTATTAGCCCAAGGGTATTATTAACAGGAACTTAAAGGTTCATGACCAATGGCTAATAATACTGACACTCTACAATCTACAAAAAAAAAAAAAAAAAAAGAAAAGAAAAGATAAATACAATGGATTTTTATATTTTCCATCCTTAAAAACATTTAACAGAATTTTACACACTGTGGGTTTTTGTTTTGTTTTGTTTTGTTTTACCTCTTTAATCATTTTATCCCACTGAGATGATTCTACTGAATTAGATGTTAAGAAGCAAAGACAAGAGTTGTCATCAGAGGTGGAACCAAACAGCTGCTCTGCACAGAGGGTCTCTTAAATACTGAATTTCCAGGTCATGAGGTTTTAAGACCATGATGCTGCTGATGTTCCTAGGCCCTCTCTCAATTACTTAAAGTCTGTCTCAGTTTAAAACATCTATTGCTTTTCATTTGATTTTAAGGGTATGCCTATATATTATGACTGGCAAACCTTTCAATCAGCCTACCCAATCTCTTCCAGATTCATTGAATATGCATTTTTCCCTTCTCTCTTGAGAAATGCAAGGTATACATAATTAATAACTAATAGCCATCATAAGAAGGATATTGGGAAGGGTTGAGACTTAATCCTGGTTTCTTGCTCTGTAAAAGAAAAGGCATGAATGATACAATCTGTGAGGCCCCATCCAACTCCTACACTGGTGGTCTCTATGTGTGGACCATGACATCACCCCCCATCAGAAAGTATGTGAACCCTTGGCCATCTCACAGATGTGGTCACCTTCCTTTTAGCATTGATGTTGAAGCCCAAAGGGCCTCTAGGGTTCCTCTAGCCCAATTCCTTCAGTTTATATATGGGAAACTGAGCCCCACAGATGTGAAAACTCTTAGATCTGAATTTGGAACTGCTTGAATCCAAAGTCAGTCCTTTTAACCATTATCTCACTGCCACCTGATATTCATTATGTAGATGAAATATGAAGTACTTGAGTACTAACCAGAGAATAGGTGGAAGAGAAGAAAGAGTAATCCACGAGGCCCCATTAATGCCATTCAACCATTCACTGAGGAGTTACAAATCCCATCAAGATAGTTTCCTTCTACCTGCCCCAGTGCCCCCTTTCTTCTCTCTATCTTTTTACTTGTTTCTTTCTTTATCACCCCCTACAAGTGGATGATGGAGGGCTATAATAAAAAAATGATAAACTCAATTTCATAGAGCTACAGGATTGGATGGAAACTTTGGGCTCACTCTTTCTTAGCTTCGGAAACTTATTCTTCAGAATCCAAGGGAAACATTTCTTGAGGAAAAGTCTTTGAATATTCATAGTATTTTCAGAATTCTTCATTCATCCCTGGCATTTATTTGTATGTCTGTCTATAAAGTAGAGTATTCCTATCACATAGCATACAGCCCAATACATAGTAGGCATAGAATAATTGTATTCTGAACTCATTGATGAATCAGTGAGTGAGTGACTAAATGAATGAAGATTCAAATTGTTCCTGGAACTTTATTTTTTTTTTTAATGTTTATGTATTTTTGAGAGAGAGAGAGAGAGAGAGAGAGAGAGAGTGGGGGAGGAGCAGAAAGAGAGGGAGACACAGAATCTGAAGCAGGCTCCAGGCTCTGAGCTGTCAGCACAGAGCCCCACACAGGGCTCAAACTCACGAGCCATGATATCATGACCTGAGCAGAAGTTGGATGCTTAACTGACTGAGCCACCCAGGTGCTCAGGATTTCTCAGTGTCTCTCATCAACCTACTCTATTCTTGTTCTTTTCTCTCTAAATTTTCAGTTTGTAGAAACAAAGGTCTCCACTTCTGTCTTCTTAAACTTGACCTTTCTTCAACCTTTATTTCTTCTCCCTCTGGTCTTGGGATTTCCCATCTCCCCAGCTGCCCACTTTTACCCTACTGCCACGCACACACACACACACACACACACACACACACACTCACACAAACGCACACAGCCCACTAACAATCTCCCTGCTTGGCTCCATAGACCTACATGAGCTGAACCAGTACACTGACTCAGTCAACGGAAGAAGGAATAACTTGGACAAACTAATTAATGAATGACAAATATTCCGTGGATTTAGATTTTCCAATTTCAAGTCCTAAATATAGCTGAATGTTACTATTTGATCCTGTTACCCACTTTCTTTAATTTTGTCCCAATTATTTTTCTCCTTTTAGGCAGAGAACTTAAAATACCTCAATTCTTGGTTTTCTCCCTGAATAGAGGGCTTTTCTTCTCTCCTTAAGTGAAATGTTAGCGTCCATGGCTAAATATAGCAATCATCTATCAATAACCCTTACAGAATACAAAGAACCACTCTACCTTTCTAATAATGGATGTGGTGTTTTCTTGGCTGAACGTAAGTATGTTCAAGATGCACATTTTAAAAGATGATGTATTCTTGCAGGTACATTACTGGGCATCTGTAAAGCCTATTTCCACATTGATGTACATGCCAAATCATTTGCTATTATTACATTCAGCATTATTTGCTCCAGATAATAGTGCCAAAAGACTAATGTCTTGTGAGTACAGAAAGCAGACATTTTTGGGGAAGGACAGATGGAGATGGGAGAATCGCCAACAGAATCGTGCCTTCTCACATTTAAGTTTTGTTTTTTAATTATTTTCAAGGGTGAAGATCATGCAAGAAGTATCACTCATGCCCTAAACAGAGGACGGTGGGAGTCTGAATGCAATCAAGCTGACAAGACATGGAAAAAGAACAAAACATTGGAATTGTTCATCCATCTGAATGATAAACTGAAAATCAGAATTTAGAAGAGAAATAAAAACTGAGAAAAATAAGTTTATACAATTAATTTAAGCATATTTCTTTGTGGATTAGATATCCACTAAGATTTACATATCACCATTTTATCACTCCAGGAAAATTACTACGATAGGGGAGTGTGACTTGTTCTTTTGTGACATCAGAAAATTTATCCAAAGGACAATGTGATACTGTAGAAAGTCATAATTCTTTCTTGAGGCAAATGTTGTCCCTAAAACTCAGTATAAGGTACTTGACTGGTTTGTATTTATATTATGAATGCCACACATTGAATTTAACAAACATTTTAATTTTTGTTTAACATCATGCTGGGTTATATCTTATTATCCACTATCCACTATCTTATTAAATCCCCATAATAACACCAATAAGGAACCCCAAGACTCCAGGAAGGTATATTATTTGATCAACACACACACACACACACACACACACCACCCACTAACAATCTCCCTGCTTGGCTCCATAGACCTACATGAGTTGAACCAGTATCCCAACTCAGTCAAAGGAAGAAAGAGTGATTTGTATAAACTTTCAGAATTTAATGTTTAATTTAAATGTTTGGCCTCTGGAACATGCAGTTGGTGGGTAAGACTACCACTCCTACCTGGTGGATAAAACCCCCATGACCAGTGTATGAACTAGTGCTACAGGAGTCCAAACAAGGGAATTCATTTCTTTAGCAGTCAGAGAAGGGGCAGAGAATGCTAAAGGATGCAACAGTCCAACAAAGAAGAGAAAGCTATTTCTGGCGGAAGTTTCAACATTGACTCGAAGCCAAGAGAACATGTAGGGTGGATTTGAGGTGAAGCAACTAGTCTGATGCTGCTGGAGTGGAAAGAAGATGAGAAGAAAAGCAGTGCTGAATTGAGGGAGGTGCCTTAGCGGTTCCAGGATTCCCATTAGAACAGAGCCATTACTGTATCTAAGAGGCCAATTTTAATTTCAGCCCCAATGGCCTTGGCCATTTTGTGTGGTTACTACAGTTTTGGAGCAGGGGAATTGTCTAGATGGGAGGCCTTTCCAGTGTAACATATTTACCTGTGTTAAAACTCTCAGTATGCTCTCCCTTAGACTTGGCACTGACTGTTTTTCATGTTTATTTATCCTGTCTATCTCAGCTCATTCACCACGAAGACCAAATCTTCCACATATGCTTGCCCTCAAAACTACCCTTTCCAGTGCAGCTCCTTTGAGGGTCCAACCTTGACCTTCCTAGTTGTTGAGACTGCACAAAAGAAATCTGGGCCACATGCAAATTTAGATTTTCATCTTTGACCTCACCCACTCAGCAGTTTGATCCTGGATTCTTTGTCTCCACTTTGCCACCAGCTTTGCATCTGACTTGCATTTACATCCCCACCTCCCTGATCAGCATGATGCAAGATCCAACTTCTGACCTCCCTGTGGGGCTTTTATCTCTCTTCCTTAACTCCATGAGTTCTAGAACAACCTTCAGAACAGCAGCCCTTACAGCTCCACCTCGCCCAGCCCTTCTGCTCTGACAAAAGCCCCACATGCAGTTGGTGGGTAAGACTACCACTCCTACCTGGTGGATAAAACCCCCATGACCAGTGTATGAACTAGTGCTACAGGAGTCCAAACAAGGGAATTCATTTCTTTAGCAGTCAGAGAAGGGGCACCTTCCCCATCTGTCCTGTTCTGGAGGTGGGGTCAGGAGAGCACTTGGAACAGAGCCTGAAAAGTGATAGTACAATTTTCTAACTATTTATTCTATAAACTCTGCACTATGTATACATTATTTCTAATCCTTACAATTCTTCCAGGTTGTGAATGATTATTCCTAAGGTTCCTAAGGTTACCAAGTAAATACAGCTAACAAAAATGGTTGAACGTCATATGTGGTTGGAATCAGGAGTCACTGGAAAACTGAATTTCCACCCTACTCTTTCACTGCAATTTCTAACTTTAACTTTTTCCCCCTTTTTTTTTCCTGTTAGGATTTTAATATGTTACTGCTACAGTAACCGTGAAAAATTGTTTTAATTTGAATGCTTATAAAATTGTGCTGAGAAATGAAAAATATCCTGAATGTTTATGCTCAGGAGAACTACACTAGGATAAATACTACTAAGCAGTTCAACTCTTATTACTCTCAAGAACTTGCTAATATGTGGACTCGTTTATTAAAGCACTTTGGTGAACATTTAAATGAGCAGTTGTAAAATTTTATATCATGGAGAGACATCATCACTTCCATACTTCCTCATCTCCTGATTTTGTTAATGGGTCTCAGTTAAGCCAGCAGATTTTTTAAATATTTGTTTACATTTGAAAAATGATAAGGATTTGAAATGGCTATTTGGTTAAAAGCTAGGCTCTCTGCAATACTAACTTTGCCAATCTTTAAAACATATGAATATGCTTAACTTGTATTTTCAGTTCAGTCAACAAAAGATAGTTACTATTAGCAGTAGTGGTATTCACAGCTTGGCCTAAAGGCCCTTCATCCTATATCTCCAGCCCCATGTCCCACCTCCCCCCATGCTGATCCCCCTCTCCAAGTACATGATGTGTGTCATGCCTCTGTGAGTTCATCTGTGCTGTTCTCCCCACCTGGGAAGACTTCATGTCCCTTTCTCTTGAATTCACTCAAAATTCAGTATCAATGTCAGCCCCTCCAGGAAGTACCTTGTATCCTCCAGTGTGATTTGAAGCTTCCTCACTCTGGGCTCTCCTAGAATCCTGGATATTCCCTTTTCATTACTCAAACTGCTGGGTGACCTTAGGTCTCCCTCTTTAGACTTTAAGGTTTGGGAAAAAGCACAATGGAATTATATGTATGATATCTAGCACAGTGCACCACACCTAACAGACATCATTAAATAATAGTGGAAGGCAGGAAAGCCAGAGGATTTTCCTGAAGGAAAATTGAGGCCCACAGCAGGTATGTGACTTGCCCAACATCACAAAGGAGAGGTCCTATAGAATCCATTCCTCCTGCATCTCAGGGCCAGGCCCAATCTACTATTCTATACTGTTCTTTCAGTAGTTTGGGAGGCTGAGTATTTTAGAAAGAGTAGGGCTATATATAGACATATATACATACTCATTGAAGGATTTGAAACAGAAACACTTTTTTTTTAATTTTTATTGATTTATTTTTGAGAGAGAGAGAGAGTGTACTTGCACAGAAGGGGCAGAGAGAGAGAGAGAGGGAAAGAGAATCCCAAGCAGGCTCCATGCTGTCAGAGCAGAGCCCATTATGGGGCTCGATCCCACAAACCATGACATCATGACCTGAGCCAAAATCAAGAGTCAGATGCTTAACTGACTGAGCCACCCAGGTGTTCCTGAAACAGAAAGACTTAAAAGTGAATACATTATGAAGTAGCAGAAAGAGAAATTAAGAAAACAATCTCACTTAAAATTGCACCAAAAAGATTAAAATATCTAGGAATAAATATAACCAAGGAGGTAAAAGAATTGTACTCTGAAAACTATAAAACATTGATGAAAGAAATTGGGGCACCTGGGTGACTCAGTTGGTTAGGTGTCTGACTCTTGATTTTGGTTCAGGTCATGATCTCATGGCTCATGGGAGCCCCACATCGGGCTTTGTGCTGACAGTGCAGACCCTGCTTGGGATTCTCTCTCACCCTCTCTCTGTCCTTCCCCTCCCTCAAAATAAATAAATAAACTTAAAAAAAAAAAAAAGAAATTGAAGATGAACCAAATAGAAAGATATTCCATGCTCATGGATTAGGAAAACAAATATTGTTAAAATGGCCATACTACCCAAAGCAATCTACACATTTAATGTAATCCTTATCAAAATACCAACAGTATTTTTATAGAACTAGACAAATAATCCTTAAATTTTTATGGAACCACAAAAGACACCAATAGCCAAAGCAATCTTGAAAAAGAAGACTAAAACTGGAGGTATCACAATTCCAGATTTATAGATATACTACAAAGTAATCAAAATAGTATGATGTTGTCACAAAAATAGACACATAGATCAATGGGACAGAATAGAGAGCCCAGAAAAAAAAAAAAAAAAACAACAAACCATGCTTGTACGGTCAATTAATCTCCAAGCAAGGAGACAAGAATATGCAATGGGAAAAAGACAGTGTCTTCAAAACCTGGTGTGGGGAAAACTGGTCATCAACATGCAAAAGAATGAAACTGGACCACTTTATTTCACCACACACAAAAATAAGCTCAAAATGGATTGAAAACCTAAGTGTGAGACCTGAAACTATAAAAATCCTAGAAGAGAGCACAAGCAGTAATTTCTCTGACACCAGCCACAACAACATGTTTCTAGATATATCTCCTAAGGCAAGGGAAACAAAAACAAATATAAACTATTGGAACTACATCAAAATATACTTCTATACACCAAAGGAAACAATCAACAAAACTAAAAGATAACCTACTAAATGAGAGAAGATGTTTTCAAATGACATATTTGATAAAGGGTTAGTATCCAAAATATATGAAGAACTTATATAACTCAACATCAAGAAAACACCCAAATAATCCAATTAAGAAAATGGGAAAACGACATTAACAAGACGTTTCCCCAAAGAAGACATACAGATGGCCAACAGATACATGAATAGATGCTCAGCATCATTCATTACCAGAGAAACACAAATCAAAACCACAATGAGATATCACCTCACACTTGTCAGAATGGCTAACTAAAATCAAAAACACAAAAAAACAATAAATGTTGGTGAGTATGTGGAGAGAAAGGAACCCTCCTGCACTGTTGGTGGGAATGCAAACTGGTGCAGTCACTGTGGAAAACAGTATGGAGGGTCCTCAAAAAATAAAAAATAGAATTATCATATGATCAGTAATTCCATTAAACAAAAAAATACTAATTCAAAAATATAAAACAAAAATACTAATTCAAAAATATATATGCATCCCTATGTTTATTACTGTATTATTTACAACAGCCAAATTATGGAAGCAATCCAAGTGTCCAGTGACAGATAATGGATAAAGAAGAGGTAGAATATATATAAATCATATTATATATATATATATATATATATATATATATATATATAATTTCTTAAATTTAAGAAATTTAAGAAACAAAACAAATGAGCAAAGAGAAAAAGAGATAAACAAAAAAATCAGACTCTTAACTATAGAGAACAAACAGATGGTTACCAGAGGGGAGGTGAGTGGGGGATGGGTGAAATAGGTGAAAGGGATTAAGAGTACACGTATCATGATGAGCACTGACTAATGTATAACATTGTTGAATCACTATATTGTACACCTGAAACTAATATAGTACTGTGTATTAACTATACTAGAATTCTTTTTTTTAACATTTTATTTATTTTTGAGAGAGTGCAAACAGGGAGGGATAGAGAGAGGAGGGGAACAGAAGATCTGAAGTGGGCTCTGTGCTGAGAGCAGCAAGCCTGATGAGGGGCTCAAACTCACAGTGAGATCCTCACCTGAGCTGATGTCAAATGCTCAACCAACTGAGCCACGCAGATGCCACTGGAATTAATTTTTTTAAGTGAATACATTATTTTGATGAAAACTAGACAAATATACCAATTCCTAATTCACTGAGAATATTATAACAACGAAGTGTATAACAAGAAGAAACTAATTCCAAAAATATATCTATATATTTTCCTATATTTAAAGTGATTCAATGATTCAAAGAAATGTAGTCAAAGGGAAGATATGGGAGTTTCCTTTTTTTTGTCATCTCACCCAAGCCATTTTTTTTTTTTAATTTTAGAGAGAGAGGGAAAGAGTGAGCACAGGAGAAGGGCAGAGGGAGAGAGAGAATCTTTAACGAGCTCCACGCTGGGTGTAGGCTCTATTCCACAACACTGGAATAATGACCTAAGCTGAAATCAAGAGTTGGATGCTCAACCAACTGAGCCCCCCAGGTACTCCCAAAATAACATTTATATACTCAAACTAATGATCCATTATGGTTATTGAATTTTTAGGGCCATTTTGCCAAAAATGGTAATCACACCAAATCCCAGCTAAAGTAGTAATTGGAAAAACCATGGCGGTAGATCTTTCTGACCTTTCATTCATCAGAAGTTACGAGGTCATTTATTATTTGAGAAGAGGCCAGATTTCAGTTGCTCAGAGCAATCTATGACACATGAGACTGGGTGAATTGTGAAATAGTAACTATAGACCAAAGATTTAGGTTGTACATGAGCAATCATTAAATGATTCCAAATAGCACTTTCAAAGTTTTACAGCATTGTCTATCCAATTAAACAGAAGTTAAGCTTGCTGTCAAGAGACCCACAAGCACCTTTTCTTATAGAACTTTCCCACTGTCCCCTCTACTCTATCTTAACAGGACCACTCTAGGGGCCCAGGAACAGCCCCTGCCTCCCTGCTTTGTTCACCTCTGGAATGTACCCCTCCTATCCAATCTTTCTTTTCACAGACGTATTGAGATGTGATTGATATACAAAAAAATCCACATATTTATTGTGTACAATTTGATGAGTTTGGACGTATGTATGCATCTGTGAAACCATCAACACAACCAAGGTAATAAACGTATCCCTTACCACCAAAAGTTTTCTTGTATCCCTTTGTTTTTGTTGTTGTTGTTTGTTTCTGTGTTTGTCTGTTTATGGTAAGGATGCCTAACATAGATCTACCCTTTTAACAAATGTTTAGGTACACAATACAATATTGTTAACTATAGGCAGTATGTTGCACAACACGTCTCTAGAACCCATTCATCTTGCATGACTGAAACTTTATATCAATTAAACAATCTTTCTTCTCCCAATCTTCTCAGTTACCTAGAAAACTATCCCAAATACCATATTCTGTAAATAAAACAAAACAAAAATCCTTTCCTGGATCCACTAAATCCTTTTTGTTCTTTGAAGTGTACAATTTGTACAGACAAAATTTTGACAGAACTCTATGTTCAGTGAGTTCCCCCTCTTAATTACTTTTCAATGCTCCTAATTACCCCATTGTGAACTTTTGGAGGGAGAAGTGCCTGTCACCTCTGTCTCTTTCTCTAGGTCCATAACCCCTCAGCAAATGTGTCAAATTGATTACCAACAATCCCATAACTGAAAATGGTACAAACGATTGATGCTATTTTCCTGTTCAGGCTAAAACTGCTGGAATATTCCAAAACTGTCGAAGCTTACTAAGCCTGTGGGTAGGGAATGCCTTTGAGAGCTAAGGCTGAAAATGGGAACGAGGCCTCATGCTCCGTGCAGCACCTTGGACTGGCCTGTCACATCCTTGCTGACTCCTTGCTCTCTGAGTCACCCACACATGAAAGGAGAGCTTTTATCCCGGCATCTTTAAAATCCTGCACTTGGAAGAAAAAGGCCTGTTCTCTCCGGAGGATAAAAGGGAAACTGCACCTCTGTGAAATGTGTCTGCAGCCAGGTGCGGGGCTCTGCAGGAGTCAGCTCTGGGACAGACTCCAATCTCTCTCAATCAATAGCTACATTTCAACTTTCCTTTCCAAAGTGTCTGAAACTGAGCCGACCAAAGCAGTTCAGAAACCTAACCCATGTCACTTGGGTCACACAATGTGCCTTTCGGCCGCTGACATCATTTCTCGTTACAGGGAAATAAGGCAAAGGCGCAGTTTGCTATAGATGAAGAACGTAGCTCTGGGGCACCTGGGTGGCTCAATCGGCTAAGCACCTGCGCTCAGTTAAGCACCTGAGCTAGGCTCAGGTCACCGTTCATGAGCTCGAGCCCTGTGTCGGGTGCTGCTGCCAGCACAGAGCCCACTTTGGTTCCTCTGTCACCCTCTCTCTAGGCCACTCCCCTGCTAACACTCCCTTTCTGAAAAATAATAAACATTGAAAAAAAAAATAAATGTGACTCACATCAAAGGTGCCTGGCTTCAGTTTATGAAATACGATTACGCTTGTCACCATGTAGGCCACTAACCACCGTAGGCTCTGAGCTGTGCCCCTGACCCCCACCCTGTGTATGTATGCAGCTATGTGAAAGTCCCTTCTATGAATCTGCATTTCCCACATTGTAGCAGGACGTGAGCAATACCAGTGGCCTACCCACTTTCTAAAATACTGCCCAACTCACACTAGGCATACAGTAAACATTTGTTGAACGAATGAGTGAATGGAAATTGATTGAGGAATGATGAACCCAGCTTTTAACAGTGCTTGAGCTCAGAGGAAAGCCACTCTGTAAATAAGGATCCAGGGCTATTAGCACTGACTGGCTGTTGTTCAACCCCATATTTGTATCATAGAAACTTCTAAATACAATCTGTACACTTAGAGGCTCCAAGGAGCTCGAGAGACCGCATCTACATTCTGTGGAAATGACTACTAGAATAATAATAACGATAATGATAGTAACCCCTCTTATGTGTGGAGTGCTTTTCAGTTTGTAAAGCACTTCCCCTTCCATTATCACATTAACTCCTCCTGACAACATTGTGAAACCAATCTCATTGTCTTGTGGCTGAAAAAGTCAGACTCAGAAAAGTGGCATGACCTGTCTAAAGTCACACAGCTAGTAAGAAACAGAACAGGATCTCAAAATTAACTCTCCCCAGGAAAAATGCCCAGGTGATAGTTTTTCTACTACATGGCGCCTACCTTTGAATGGGTTTATTTTTTTTTTTTTATTTTTTTTTAATGTTTATTTATTTTTGAGACAGAGAGAAACAGAGCATGAACGGGGGAGGGTCAGAGAGAGAGGGAGACACAGAATCAGAAGCAGGCTCCAGGCTCTGAGCTGTCGGCACAGGGCCTGACACGAGGCTCTAACTTGCGGACCATGAGATCATGACCTGAGCCGAAGTCGGACGCTTAACTGACTGAGCCACCCAGGCGCCCCTATATGGGTTTAAAAACAACAACAACAACAACAACAACAACGACAAGAATAATTCAGTCAAAACAATTTAGTCTCTGATTGGACAAGTCACATCATTATAACTTTTAAAAAGCCTCTTACTTCTAAGTGGATTCTTGTTAACCTTTCTTCAGAACAGGTGTGATAATGCTTTGCTTTTAAGTCATAGAGAGTTCCTGTTAGAAGGGCCCTTAGATCTCATTCATCCCTTTGTTCATTCAGATACTTATTAAGCTCTTACTTCCCTAAGTGACAGCTCTGGGGAGGGGACAGAACACAGTAATGTGTGTCCCAGTCAGATAACAGCACAAGATATATAACAAACAGCTATAGTACAAGAGGGAAACTGTTTTTTGTTGTTGTTGTTTTTTTTAATTTTTATGTTTATTTATTTTTGAGAGAGAGAGAGACAGAGAGACAGAGTGCAAGCCATGGAAGGGGCAGAGAGAGAGGCAGACACAGAATCCGAAGCAGGCTCCAGGATCTAAGATGTCAACAGAGAACCTGATGCGGGACTGGAACTCTTAAACCACGAGATCATGATCTGAGCCAAAATCGGATACTGAACTGACTAAGCCACCCGAGTGCCCACAAAGGGAAAATTGTTAAGCATCATCCAAATGTCTGGTGGGTTAGGAAGGAGTCCCCACTTCTAACTGGGGATTTCAGGGAAAGTTCCATGGTGTTTGTGCTGGCCTTAAAAACAGGGGAAGTTAGAAGAGTGAGGAGAACAAATCACAGAAAAAGGGGCTTAAAGAAGCAAAAGCAGAGTCAACTTGCCTCGTAACCAAGAAAGAAAAGTTGGGTATCCTGGAGGAAAGTGGTGTTATAGAAGGTCAGAGCCAGGAGGGCCTTGAATGCCAGGTGCATTTACAGATGAGGAAATCAAGGCCTCGAGAAGTTTGACTCACCTCCTTTTGTCCTTCTCTGTTCTACTTTTCTGACATTACATCTGCCAAAATCTTCTCAGCTAACAAGGAAAACCAGTGTCTTGACTAACCAAAGCTAAAACACTTTCTGGCTATTTTCTCCCTAAATACAACAGTGCCAGATGCAGAAAATGCTATTCATCCTAGGCCCACACTAGGCTTTGCAAACATTTTGGACATGAGGCAGGTCATGATTCTCTGGGAATGCCACTGGTGCCTCACTTGACCATGGCACCTCTTCCCACACATTTTCCTTGCCTCCTTCTGTTTCCCCCACTGTGCTCAGGGTGAGCATTTCATTGGCGCTGTCCTATCTCCTACAACTACCCAGCCCAACCCCTAAATACCAACAATTGTTGAGGTCCGAAACAAAGTAGAAGTCATTTTTCTGCCTGCAACTAGTCATGAGTAACATTTTTTTCTATTGGGAACACACAGCGTGCGTGAATTTTCATGATACTTTTTTTCAAGTTTATTTTTATTTATTTTGAGACAGAGATAGAGAGCAAGAGGGGAAGGGGCAGAGAGAGAGGGAGAGAAAATCCCAAGCAAGCTCCACGCTGTCAGCACAGAGCCCCACGCGGGGCTTGAACTCATGAACTCGGAGATCATGACCTAAGCTAAAGTCAAGAGTCAGATGCTTAACTGACTGAGCCACCCAGGTGACCCCATGATCCTTTGAGCAAGGCATCTCTGAAACTAGTGAGGCAGAGTGGAAAGAACACAGGCTAGTCTGCCAGAAAGTCAGAAGGCCTGGTCTGGCCCTTTCTTTATTAGACACCAGTTTGCTCTGTGACCTTCATCGAGTTAACCTCTACTCTCTCTGAACTTCCAGGAGAGAATAATAATACCTAGTTGCCCAGAACATCCTAACACGTTTGTTGTAAGTGTCCAGTGACTTAATGGATGTGAGAGCTGTCTACAAACAATCATGGCTAAATAAACTGGGACCATGTTGCAATTATCATTATTCACCTTGTTATTTGCAGGTTCCAGATTAACCGTAAAAGAGATCTCAGAGATCATCAGTCCCAAGCCCCTTATTTTCTAAATGAGAAAATAAGTCTAGAGAGGGGAAGTGACATGCTCAAGGTCACCCTGGCAATTAATATCAAAGATGAAACTCAACTCATGACTCCCAACTCTCAGCCCCGAAGTTGCTGCACTGTAACCACAAGCTGTGCGATCAAGTAACCATCAAAACAAGACCTGTGTGGCACTTAAAGTCTCATTTTAATGATATTTTATGTATTGATCCAGAACATGGTAAGGAAAGCTATTCACATCATCCACGCTTAAATGGGGGGAGAAAAGGGGGGGGGCGTATTAGATTAAGTGATTGGGCCAAGTTCCAACAAGAAGTGATGAGTAAGAAGGGAATACCAGAAAGTCAGCTTCTCCCTGGAGGTCAACCTGCTAGATGAGACAGCATTGCCAAATTCCTGAAATGATGGCATTCTATTGCTGTTTCAAATCACCATGCCTCTCCTCAGAAGCCTATACAATCCACATCCAGATACTTTGACCTAGAAACTTCCTTTGAAGAAATCCATGACCCCACTTGCAGTAATTGGAGTCAGGCAGAGGTAGGATTGGCAGTTCCGCACAACTGACTCACCTTCTCACCCACACCTGCTCTGAGGGCTCTGGCATCAGCTCATTTCCTGGCAACTCTGGGCAAACAATCGCTTCTGCTTAAGCTTACTTGCTTTCCCCTGCCACATCGCATGTAATTTCAGTCCTTGGAACGGAATATTTACTTTAGTCCAGGCTCTGACTTCCTTGCCTAAAACCTTTGGAATACATAGGTGTTTTAAGAATTCATACTCAGTTACGGGGCGCCTGGGTGGCTCAGTCGGTTAAGCGGCCGACTTCGGTTCAGGTCATGATCTCGCGGTCCGTGAGTTCGAGCCCCGCGTCGGGCTCTGTGCTCACAGCTCAGAGCCTGGAGCCTGTTTCAGATTCTGTGTCTCCCTCTCTCTGACCCTCCCCCGTTCATGCTCTATCTCTCTGTCTCAAAACTAAATAAACGTTAAAAAAAATTTTTTTTTAAATAAAAAAAATTTTAAAAAAAGAATTCATACTCATTTAGATTTTGGAAAGTTAGTGATTCAGTACCCTTCTTAATGTATTACAAATACTCCTGCATGATCTGGGGCAGGACCCCATAGTCAAACGCTTTAGTATTTCTTCAGCAAAACATGAATATTCTCAATAAGTGGGATAAATAAAAGCTATAAATAGCCTCACATCAGGACAGGTTGAGTTTTGTCACCAGCTGGGTTTGCTGCACATTTATAGAAAAACAATCAGATTGCAGAACTTTTTGGATTTCAAAATTGCAAATACAGGATGGTGGATCCATATCACTTTTCAGTTTGTACAACGACTCAGCTCAAGTCAACTAACATGGATGTTTTCCTGTATCTTTCTAAGAGAGCCATCACTGTTAGTTGATTTTTCCTATGGATTTTCTGTGTCTTCATAAGGAAAAACCATAGAAAATAAAATAGATGTAAGGTGCCATTATTGGCAGGTATTTTTCTTCCTCTTTCCTTTCGAAAGCATCATCTTTGTTACTGGCAGTGAAAAAAAAACACAAATACCTGCCTCCATCTGAATAGTCACACTGACTATTCAGCAGGGACTTAAAGGAAGACAAAGGATGAGGGCTAGTCTGAAGATGGTTGTTGCTGTGTACTGAATAGTGTCCCTCCAAAATTCATACCTTGAAGCCCTGCCCCCCAGCGAGACTGTATTTGGAGATAAAGCCACTAAGGAGGTAATTAAGGTCACAGGAGTTTAGAAGGGTGGGGTCCTAATTTGATGGGATTAGTGTCCCTATAAGAAGAGATATCAGAGTCTTCTTTCCCTCCCTCCCCAACTCCCTTCTGTCTTTCTCTCTCTCCCTGCCCTGTGAAGACACAGAAAGAAGGTGGCTGTCTGCCTGCTAGCCAGGAAGAGACCTCTCACCAGGAACCGGCACCTTCATCTTGGACTTAGCCTCCAGAACTGTGAGGAATAAATTTCTGTTGTGGGACCCACCCCGTGTCAGGTACTTTGAGGGCAGCCTGGGCTGACTAAGACAATTCTGTTGTTACAGTTCTGTTCTCACACTGGCTACCTTCGCATGCCCTATGCACAGTCATGAGTTTTACTTAAAGTGATTTTGTTTGGGGTACACAGTACAATGCTCTGCTAGCTGTAAAGCATTTATTGCACACTAAGCTCAGTGTTAGCAGACCCACATTCTAGACTTGGCTTTGCCATCAACCAGATGCATGAACAGAGACAGGTCCCTTCCTTACCCTGGGTCTCAGAGAGTTCAGTACTGGATAATCTCTAAGTTCTCTTCCAGCAGTGACATTCTACGATATGGGGAATTTAACCACACCCAGTTCTATTTCCCAGCAATGCTTTTTGGCAAAGCCAGGAAACAAATCAAGAATCATTAAGCCATCCCTTCACCCCACTCCACCCCCAGGATCATTTTTATTGTTCTCACACTTACCTCTAGGGTGTTAGGAAGATCGATGGAACTGTTTGTGTTTCTCGATGGAAAAGCTTCTCATGAGTGTCCTTACAGCTTGATTGTGGTTAGAGCTGCTCCATGAATTGCTGATGATCTGCACTTCTGAAAGATGCTGAGGTAAATGTAAATTACAGGGTCAGTTTGGGGGTAGGAAGTAATCCTTCCCAAGATGACCATCTGGCATTAGTCCATGAGATCAAGAGGCAAAGATCAGGGGACTATCCTCTACATCTATGAGCTAGGTCACCAGCATAGGCCAGGTCAAGGAAGGAGAAACAGACATGGAAATTAATTCTCCCATCAGAAGAGCTTTTGTTTCTGCTTTTTGCTTTTCCCCTTGTCCTGGCCAGAGGTGCCTAATGCTATGATTGTCCACCCACCACTCCTAACTGCTTTCCTACATAACATCTTGCAATCTGCTCTTCAGTTTTTCCCCATTCTTCCACCAAAACCTTTAATAACCCAAGTCTGGGGGCCCCTGGGTGGCTCAGTTAAGCATCCAACTCTTGGTTTCAGCTCAGGTCATGATCTCAGGGTTTCATGAGTTCAAGCCCTGCATAGGGTTCTGTGCTGGCAATGCAGAGCTTGCTTGGGATTCTCTCTCTCTCTCTCTCTCTCTCTTTCTTTCCCTCTCTCTGCCCCTCCCCAACTCACACTCTCTATCTCTCGAAATAAATAAATAAACTTAAAAAAAAATTTGACTGCACTGCTTTCTCTCTCCTCTTCATCCTAGCACATCAAAGGGATAGTAACCCGATAAGAGGAAATGTTTACTTTTACCATCTAATCGATATCCAACTGCCATATGACTCACATTTTAATTTTTTAAATATTTATTTTTGAGAGAGAGAGAAAGAGACAGAGTGTGAATGGGGGAGGGGAAGAGAGAGAGGGAGACACAGAATCTGAAGCAGGCTCCAGGCTCTGAGCTGTCAGCACAGAGCCCGACGCGGGGTTCAAACCCATGAACCAAGAGATCATGACCTGAGCTGAAGTTGATCACTTTATTGACTGAGCCACCCAGGCACCCACAACTCACATTTTATAACTGACATGACCTAAATCATCCTTAAGTTACATTGCCTGTCCACAAAACATTTATGAAACTATTTCTGCCGGATGTTTCCAATTCTGGCTATGAACCAGAATCACCTGAAGTTCTTGTTAAAAATACAGATTTCTAGGCCAAATTGCTGACATCCTGAACTAGAACCTACAGGAATGGTGCCCTAGAATCTGCATTCTAACCAGTTCCCTAATGCTTCTTAGACACCTCGCCTAATCTTAGTCATTTGGGAAATACTAATGTTGGTTTCTTTCTTTCTTTTTTGAGACAGAGAGAGAGACAGAGTGTGAGCAGGAGAGGGGCAGAGAGAGAGGGAAACACAGAATCTGAAGCAGGCTCCAGGCTTTAAGCTGTCAGCACAGAGCCCAATGCAGGGCCCGAACCCATGAACACGAGATCATGACCTAAGCCGAAGTCGGATGCTTAACAAACTGAACCACCCAGGAGCCCCTAATGCTGGTTTCTTACTCAAAGAAGCAGAGACTGCATGTCTTTAGTCTTGATGCTGGTATTAATTCTACATCTTTGTTGGCATATAACAAAAATATAATTCTCACTAGTTTAACCAAAAGAGAAGATCTATTGTAAAGATACTGGTCATGAAACGGGTCACGAAACACCAAGAAAGAGTGCAGTTGGGTTTGAGAACAACTAGAAGTCACCTCTAGGACTCTGTCTCATATTTGACCAGCTTCTAAATAACTACTTGGTTTTTCTGTCTCACCTCAGACAGGCTTTCACCCCTCCTCGATGAAAGACCGTGACTGCCATCATTTCCCAAGTGCTATGTGTTTTAGTTCATACACCCAGATAACTTTCCCTTCTGTATGTTCAGATTCTCAGGGAGAAGATTTGAATTGGCTTGGGAGGCATCAGGTGTCCATTTTCCCCAAAATAAACATACACACACATATTCATTCTCTCGCTCTCTTTTTTGCCTTTTTCTCCCCACCTCCCCTTACTGTGGCACAGTCTATTAAAGTATTTCTGAATCTCACATTTTAGTATCAGTTGATTCCTTGGGTAGTTACCATGGCTGCCATAAAGTGACATGGAAGGTTCCAGTCACTTATGGTTAGAGATCGGTGGGTAGCGGCAATGCATAGAAAACTCTGGGAGTTTCCTATAAAAGACAACTGGAGGGAGAAGTGCTAGGTGAGCAAAACAATGGGTGCACACTACAATATATCTCTCTTGGTGCCCATTATGGGGCTTTGTTCCTAATAAACATTCATTAAGTAGAGCATTGAGTCACAAGTACAAGATCAGATTTCAAGTGCCAGTACCAATACCAACTAGCTACTATAAACATTAAATCTCTAAATCAGTTTCTTAATCTAAAGAGTGGAAATAATAATATGGTTATTTAGTGGACAGACAAAAATTAAAATTATACACACACGCAAGCTTTTATTTATATATTGTAAACCACAAACAACTCTATAAATATGAAGTATCATTTTCAACAATCTAAAATATGAGTTTGGACTGAATTCTTCCCATTGTGAAAGACTCATGTGCTTGATTTAATAAGACTATTTATGGAAATACAATATGGCTTGAAGAGTTTCCCTTTTATCAAAGTTATCTACAGTTTTTTTATTTAAAAAAAATTTTTTTTAACCTTTATTGATTTTTGAGACAGAGAAAGAGAGCATGAATGGGGGAGGTTCAGAGAGAGAGGGAGACACAGAATCTGAAACAGGCTCCAGGCTCTAAGCTGTCAGCACAGAGCCTGACGTGGGGCTCGAACTCACAGACTGTGAGATCGTGACCTGAGCCGAAGTCTGACGCTCAACCGACTGAGCCACCCAGGCGCCCCAATAGTTTTAATGTCATACATCAATAGAACCTACTCTGGGAGGGGCCACTGAACACTTACTGGACACCAACCACCATGCTAAGTTCTTTACCCACATTCTCTCTTTCAATACGCACAACAATCCCTTAAATTAATTATAAATAGTTATCTCCATTTTACATAGAAGGAAGTTGAGATTCAGAAAGATTGGATAACTTGCCCAAGGACACAAAGACAATAAGAACTGGAACCCAGGTTTGAACCAAAGTCCTCAATAAAATGAATGTGTTTGAATTTGTCTTTCTAAAAATGTCACAGAAATGTCTACATTACCCAGAAACACATTATTGTTAATAGTCTCCCTATAACTTGCTTTAAGATATGACTAATTCAATACTATCATTATAGCTAAGCCTTTTAAAATAGAACGCATTTCATCCTCAAGGCTGAAGCTGTAAGTGTTCTTCATTGAATTATTTCTTGAACCTGATTCTGATGTATTTTTAATTGAAAAACATTCTGCTTAGACTAATGCAAAAAAACCAAATAGCAAAATCTGTTTGGAAGCCAGATGTAAGCAGCAAGATGACTCCTAAAAAAACAATAAAGACTCAACTTGTAAATTGCTAACAAATAAATCAATTAAATTTTGGTCTTCATTTGTGTCACTTCTGGGTTTTTTGTCCTTCTGGCCTAGCTCTTCTCCTCTCTCATGGTCTTTTCTTTCTCTATTATAATAGAATTTCAATCCAGATTTTCAAACAAAATCAAAGTCCTCTGACATTATATAAACACTGCATAATGATTTTATGTATCATAAAATTGTTGAATCATAGAATATTAGAGCCAAAGTGAATCTTAATGATTATCTGGTATAACCCACTCAGCTTACAGAGGACAATTGAGACCCAGAGAGAAAAGCAAGTTAATATCCTTCTTTTCACAGAGAATTCCATAAGAAATACTGACCTAGACACCAAGAAAACATATTCACATTGCTAATTACTAGAAACCAATTCCCCATTCTTGCCTCAGTTTATCTACCTAAAAACAATGGAAATAATGAATTACAAGATCTCTGAGAAAACTCCCACCTCTAATGTAATTTTTCTTAATTTTTCTCACTCCTAAAGAGATATGCAACTATGTCACACATAGATTCACAACCATATCTATATTTCTTCTCATGCTTGAGTATGATATGAATACCAAATAATGGATATACACTATTTCTTTTTTTTTTTTTTTTAATTTTTTTTTCAACGTTTTTTTATTTATTTTTGGGACAGAGAGAGACATAGCATGAACGGGGGAGGGGCAGAGAGAGAGGGAGACACAGAATCGGAAACAGGCTCCAGGCTCCGAGCCGTCCATCAGCCCAGAGCCTGACGCGGGGCTCGAACTCACGGACCGCGAGATCGTGACCTGGCTGAAGTCGGACGCTTAACCGACTGCGCCACCCAGGCGCCCCGACACTATTTCAAGTAAACTCGATATTCAAAATCATGAACTTAACTGGTAAGTAGGGAACTATTGGTAGACTGGTTTTCATAGTCTTTGGCTTCAATTTCAAGCCCATTCTGAAGAGACCATGGATATTATATGATATCACTTTCTAATAATGTGGCATTTCATCTAGTTCCATTAGACACTGTTGATAATAAGATACAAGGTAATAAAAGGAAGCTGTGTTAGATTCTATTTGGTATAAGTGACAAAATCCCAGCAGACTTAAGCAAAGTGAGAATATATTGGAAGAATACACAAATATCTTAGAAAATAATTGAATAGCAAAGCCATAACTGGCTTCAGGAATAGCTGACTATTATAAGGATTTGGGAGTCTACAGGATGTCTTCTAGCTCTCTTTACTGCTTCTCTCTAGAAATGGCCTCATCCTCTTTTAACAGATCACCTTTCTCTATACTTTGAAAAACACAGCTGATAACACCAACAATGTTCAACATGTAACTTTTCAGCCCATGGAGAGACGATGACCCTATTGTTAGGTCAAGGATCAAAAATCTCAGAGAGAAATGACTCTCACCTAGCTCATGTTACATAGGCCCACTTCTGAACCAAACAGTCGGGGTCAATGGGCAGTTATGAGGCACCAATGTAATTATTCTAATAAGTTGATGAGAAAAAGGGCACTTACAGAAAAGGGGTCCTTAGCAGACTATCTCTAGGTTTCCACTCCACTAATAAAGTTCTGGATTCCCTGAGTACAAGGTTGGTATTCAAGATCAAGGGGAAGATTATTTCTGGGGTGCCTAGAATAATTAAAAGATAACAGTGAGCTTGAGATAATACTGCAATGTGAAATTCATGGTCTGTTTGGGAATTCCACTCCAAGCAGATTTCCACTCATACTTTACATGCCAATATGCTGTGGAGATTGCACAATCTAACCTTTTCTAAACAAGAATAATTATTAATTCAGGGCATTGAAAGCACTGCTTTATATGGCAATATATTTTTCATTTATAACAGTTGGCAATGATGATGGGGAAATAGAACTTGTTTTATATAAATTCATCTTTAACACAGCCTCAGTTTCAAGTGAAGGGACAAATACTTATATTTATTCTTGAAAATATGATTACTATGTATGTGATAACTCTATATTTTGTACATTCCCTCACAGTTTACATAAGCTTTTTTTTTTTTTTTTTTTTTTTTTTTTTTTTACCTTTTTCAACTTCTTTCCCCCTACTCAGATGGAGGCAAATAGCCCATGACAAGAGGAGGGCATGTGCTGTTACTGGTATCAGAGTATCCATGCTTTCAGGTAATACCTCACCTTGTTCCTGAGTCTATAGGTTAAAGTAGCTGTCAACTAGCAGTTGGGATAGCATAAAGAGGAGATGAGAATACCAACACTATTTCCCTTGTGCCAAGAGTCACAGCAGTATTGTTCTCCCAGGAGTTGAGTGATGAGGAAGGAAGTTCATATCATGAAGATTTATCAGTTGTTTTGAATTATCATAAACCACACATGAGATTTGTTTTACTTTTCTAGAAATGCAATAGATTACTTAAAGCCAGTCTGGGTGTGAGACTTTTTTTTTTTTTAAGTTTATTTATTTTGAGAGAGAGAGACAGAAAGAGCGAGTGGGGGAGGGGTAGCAAGAAAGGGAGAGAGAGAATCCCAAGCAGGCTCTGCTCTGACAGATGCGGGGCTCAAACCCACGAACCGTGAGATCATGACCCAAGCCAAAATGAAGAGTCAGACACTTAACTGACTGAGTCACCCCAGAGACTGTTTTTCAAAGACTTCTTTGGAGCAGTTTTAGGTTCACAGAAATATCAAGAGGAAGGTACAGAGATATCCCATATGTTCCCTGGTTACACACATGCATAGTCTCTCACTGCCAAATTCCCCCACCACCAGAGTACATTTGTTAACAATTATTTGCTCTACAGAGAAACGCCATTATTACCCCAAGTCCATAGTGTACCTTAGAAGTCATTATTGGTGTGGTATATTTCATGGGTTTGAACAAATGTGTAATGGCATATATCAACCATTATGATATCATACAGAGTATTTTCACTGCCCTAAAAGTCCCCTGTGCTCTGCCTATTCATTCCTCCCTTCCCATTAACCTCCCCTGCAAATGACTCTTTCTATAGTTTTTATTGTCTCCATAGTTTTGCTTTTTCTAGAATGTCATACAGTTGAAACCATAAATTATATGTAGATTATTTTACTTTTTAATATGAATTTAAGTTTTCTCCATGTCTTTTCATGGCTTCATAGCTCATTTCTCTTTAGCACTGACTAATATTCCATTGTTTGGATGTACCAGTGTATTTATGCAATCACCTACTGAAAGACATCTTAGTTGCTGCCAAGTTATGGCAACTTGAATAAAGCTACTATAAACACCCACATAAAGATTTTTTGTGAACAAACATTTTCAGCTCCTTTGGTTAAAATAGCAAGATTGAAATTGCTAGATCATATGGTAAGAGTTTGTTTAGTTTTGTAAGAAACCTTCCAAAGTCACTGTACCATTTTCCATTTCACCAGCAATAGATGAGAATTGCTGTTGCTCTGCCTCCTTGTCAGCATTTGGTATTGTCATGTTCTGGATTTTGGCCATTCTAACAGGTATATAATGGCATCTCATTGTTGCTTGAATTTATAATAGATCAATGGCACAGAATTGAGAGCCCTGAAATAGACCCACAAAAATATAGTCAGCTGATCTTTGACAATGGAGTAAAGACAACACAATGGAGAAAAGATAGCCTTTTCAACAAATCGTGTTGGAACAACAGGACATACACATGAGAAAAACTGAATCTAGACACAGAACTTAAACCCTTCACGAAAAGAAACTTAAAGTGGACCACAGACCTAAAGCAAAACTAAAAATCTCAGAAAATAGCATAGGAAAAAAAATTAGGAAAAAAAATTAGATGGCTTTGGGTTTGGCACAGTGCTTTTAGATATGACACCAAAAGCACAATCCATATAAAAAATAATTTATAAGCTGGACTTCATTAAAATTCAAAATTTCTGCCCTGTGAAAGATACTGTCAAGAGAATGAGAAGACAAGCCACAAAAATATTGGCAAAAGACAGATCTGATTAATGACTGTCATCCAAATTATTAAAAGAACTCTTAAAACTCAACAAAGAAAACAAGCACACCAATTTAAAAAATGGGCCAAAGACCTTAACAAAAACTTCACTAAAGAAAATGTACAGATGGAAAATAAGCACATGAAAAGACGTTCCACATCACATCATCAAATGTGAGACTTTTTATTAAAAAAAAAAAAAAAAAGAGGGAGAATTAAGTTGCTTAATTTTAACAAGGTTGAGATTAGAATTCTTAGGGCACCTGGGTGGCTCAGTTGGTTAAGCATCGGACTTTTGATTTTGGCTCAGGTTATGATCTCAGGGTTTGTGAGTTTGAACCCCATATAGGGCTCTGCACTGTCCTCAGAGCCTGCTTGGTATTCTCTTTCTCTCCCTCTCTCTCACCCTCTCTCTCTGCCCCTCCCCTCCTCATGTTCTCTCTCTCTCTCCCTCTCTCAAAATAAAGAAGCTTAGGGGTGCTTGGGTGGCTCAGTCGGTTAAGCATCTGACTTCAGCTCAGGTCGTGATCTCAAGGTTCATACATTTAAGCCCCATGTCAGGCTCTGTGCTGACAGCTCAGAGTCTGGAGCCTGCTTCAGATTCTGTGTCTCCCACTCTCTCTGCCCTTCCCCGCTCATGCTCTTTCTCCTTCAAAAATAAACATTAAACCAAAATTTTAAATAAATAAATAAATAAATAAACTTAAAAAGAGATTAGAGGGGCGCCTGGGTGGCTTGGTCAGTTAAGTGTCCGACTTCAGCTCAGGTCATGATCTCACGGTCCGTGAGTTCGAGCCCCGCGTCAGGCTATGTGCTGATAGCTCAGAGCCTGGAGCCTGTTTCAGATTCTGTGTCTCCCTCTCTCTCTGCCCCTCCCCTGTTCATGCTCTGTCTCTCTCTGACTCAAAAATAAATAAAAACGTTAAAAAAAATTAAGAAAAAGAGATTAGAATTCTTAGTAACAATGTAACAAATTAATATTCAATCTCACGTTTCAAAGTTAATCTGTTAGAGACATTTATTTTACTTGTAAAATGACTATTTATTGGGTACAGCACTTAAGATATGTTCTCATTCTAAAAGAATCCATACAGTTTTGGTACTAGCTAGCTAATAAAAATTGGTCAGGTTAATTTTTAAAATTACCAGGTTAATTACCACAGTTTTTGAGATTGGATAATCTCCCATGACAAACAGTTTGATTTAAAATAGATTTTTCTGCAACAAATTTTTTTAATCAAATACATTTAATTATAATAAAGGTAATTTCAACTGGCTTGGGAACTATTAAAATAAAAATTTTACTAGTGTAGAAAACTTTATCTCTCCCTTTTAATAAATGAACTCAGATATAGACTCCTTTTTTTCTTTTTAATGACTAGACACAGGTAAGTACAGATTTACTTACATGGCATGGTAAATGATGATGTATAAACATTTACCAACCTCTCCTCTGTCTATTTAAACAGAAGCTAATAACTACTCCATTTTCCATTCTCAAAAGCACTTACATCAACAATTTATCAGACCCTTACGTTTTCTGCGTTAAAAAAAAAAAAAAACAAAAAACCTGGCTCACTTGGCTATCCTTCCAACTTCAGCTCAGGTCATGATCTCAAGGTTCATGAGTTTGAGCCCCACACTGGGCTGTCTGCTGTCAGCACAGAGCCCACTTCGGATCCTTGGTGCCCCCTCTGTCTCTGCCCCTCCCCCCCTCAAAAATAAATACACATTTAAAAATAAACAGCTTGTAGACTCAGCCTTCAATTTTCATTTTAATCAGGGATAATTCAAAGATATTTTAAGGTTTATAGTAATTTATTCCAGCAGAAATATAGAATTTCATCAGAACTATAGAATGGCAGAAATTTTAGAGACCATCTAGCTCAAAACTCTTGATTTGAAAAATCAGGAAAGCAGTACTGGAAGATGGAAAAAAAAATCTGCCCAACATTACAGTGCACATTAGCACCAGAGTTAGACTTGAGAATCCAGGACTCCCTTCATTCCCAGTCCTCTGACTCCAAACCTGCCAGACTTCTCTTACAGTCACGTTGTATTAGGCAAAATTGAGCTGAATGGGATAAGCACCAATTGTTTTCATCAAAATATGCTAAACTCATTGGGTGCTAGATTTTTTGAAAATATATAACCACTGTCCTCAAAGGTGATATAATCTGATGAAAGAACCCAGGTAGACACATATGAAAGATAAAGTATCATGCAGTTTATTCCTAATTGTTGAGAGTAACAGAAGGAAACAATAGTGCATTTACCTAAAATAAACATAATCCTAAGAAATAGACACATATAAGAGCCCCTGACAATTTCTATCCCTCTTTTAACAAATACCACATGTAGAAAAGGACAGATATATTATACACAATATAGAAGAAAGGAAAAGACATGAGGAGCCAAGTCTGTAATCCTATCAAGAATTATATCAGGCAAGAATGACCTGTCAGTCTCAGCAAAGATATTATTTTAAATGGTGGGAGAGAAACAGAGGAAAGAAAAGGAAGATCTGTACGTGGATCAATCCACATGATTAAGTTTTATCTTCAGATAAACTTCAAGTTCTTTACAATGAAAGGGAATTATAACTCTTGTCTGTTTGTCTTCATAATTTTATTCTATTTTAACATCAAACTTCAATAGGCCTACTATGCCTTAACAATAATCGTCACTGCAGTTAAGAATTACTGTCATGGAAGCCGATGCAAAAAGAAATCCAAGTGGTTGCTCAGTTCTCATTGGATGATAAAACAAATTGTTATCAGATCACACTATGCAATCTGAATACAATATCTGAAACACTGAAAATGCGGCAACTTTCTGATCTTTGACATAAGCCACGTTGTAAAGACTTAGATCATAAGACATAAAAGCAGTTCTCAAGGATCCCACACAAAAAGAGTCAGGATGAGTGTCCTAAAACTCGTCTCAGAACCTCAGAGCATGTTTTCTTCCTATTTTGTGTATGTAAGGGGGTGTCCGTGTACATCATGGTGCTCAAAGCAAGTGAGAATATTTGTATGACACCCTAAAGAACATTGAAAGTTATTTTGGAAGCATAAGAGACTCTTAAAAACTGAGAACAAACTGAGGGTTGAGGGGGGGTGGGAGGGAGGGTAGGGTAGGTGATGGGCATTGAAGAGGGCATCTTTTGGGATGAGCACTGTGTGTTGTATGGAAACTAATTTGACAATAAATTTCATATAATATAAAAAATAAATAAATAAATAAAAAAGAAAGTTATTTTGGAGATTCTCTAGAGGGTTTGGGAAAAACAAATTGTTAGATTTTCTTTTTAATATATAAGATAGATAAAATAATAGTGAGGAAAATATGTTAAATATTAAATTTGATAAAAATTTATGAATATAATCTTTTCAGAAATTTGGAGAGAAAGTTGAAATCTTGTCAATGAATATAAGATTTTGAATTCAGGTTCTGTGCTTGAAGTGGCCATCAGTGGACAAGTGGACATGGGGATCTGACAAGACTTCTTAATGATGAGCTCTTCAAATTCGTGGTAATAATCATTAATGAGAAACCAGTCACAAAAGCAGATGATAAAAAATTTAAAACCACTGGTTTTTTAGATAACCATCTAAATATTTAAAGCAGTTGAAATTACATTTAAAGAATCTGACAAATTTTCCTTACCTTGCATTAACAAACATGAGTTGGGGTTTGAACGGAATAACATTTTTTTTGGTATCAAGCATTTCAAAACAGAGGGATGGCTTTAACTTGCAGATGGTACCTTCGTCGTTAAAGCAGTCACGTGGGAGGTAGCTCGGACTCCAGACAGTTGGTAGCAGAGACAGAAATCTAAGTGGAGGAAGACCTCCTCTAGGCGGACATTCAGGGCTTCTTGTTAGAGCTGAGAATGCTGGCTTTCATTCTTTGAGTTTGTGGGCACCACCGGCATATCCCCAAATTCCTCTCCAATCATGCTGACCTCTAAGGAGCCTCAGATGATACTGGTTATGTCCTGAGGCAACTGGCTTAGGAGCTTCAGCTGCTGCGGAACCTGGCCAGTTGCAAGCTGATCATTTCCTTACTGCACATGCATTATTAAACTGTGCACAGTATCCTGGTTGGAAAGCTCTGCTTTAGAGAACAATTAGCATGTCTCTATGACTTTTTTTTTTTTTTTACAAGTATCAGTGTTTTCATTTGTTTTTAGCCACAGGCTAAAGAGCAACAAATTCAGGGCTAGGAATGCTCACAAATGTCTTTGTTTTCATATAGTCCAACTGATTGATGGATGAGTTCATTCATCTATTTATTTACCAACTATTGATCACATCCTTGTTCTTCGCCAGACACTAATGTTAGTCTAAATATTGTTGCAAATGGAAATAGAGGTTCAGGGATCTTTCGCTTAAGCACTGGGAGTCTGGAATCTTAACTCTAGAATAAAGCCGTTTACTACCCCTATCCCACATCACATCAAATACCAAATAAGCTAACCAGTGATGATAGGCACCCACTTTTTCATAGAATGTGTGTTGCCTCTCCACTAGTTGATTTGTGAGATTTGTTTTTTGTCAATATTTGTCAAAAATTGATACTGAGACAGAAGGACTCAAGCAACAAGATATCTAAAAATCCTGGTTACTTTAATAATTTAGCCCCAGAATTCTGAGATGCCTAGAGCTCACAAAGAGAAGCTGCAAGGGGAACAATGAAGAAAGGTTGTATGATGAATTGACATATTTCATCTTTCCTGATAAAGTCCCTCCTCCCCACCCCCATGCCCTTACAGTGCAATGTTGTAGCAAAGTGAGGACTCACATTGCTGGTTTCCCGTGGGGCTTTCTGGCTTCAACCAGTTAACAAAACCTCCCAATTTTCTGCAAACCCAGTTAGTCGTCAGTCTCTAAAGAGCCCTTAAGAGCCATGAAAACCACTAACATTGACAAAGGAGGTTCGTGGTTCTTCTGAGTACATTAACAGATGTTATGCTTTCAAGAAGAGGTGCACAGAGGGCAAAGTTAACCACCTGTCTTCCCTACATCTTCATGTGGACATTATATTACAGTTCAACCGAACAGCTCCCCATTGCCCAGATGTGCATTATACCCTTTAACCTGTCCCCATTCTTTCTCTTACAACTCATTCTTTCTCTAAGGCCTGGTATCCATGTTGCCCACATATGCAGCCCTCCTCACCACCACCCCCCTATCCTAAAGTCACTGCTTTTGAATTCCTCCTGCACTTTGTGCATTTCTTAAAGGCACCAAACACATTATACTTAATCATATGCCTCAATACCACATTTCGCGGGAAAATCCTTAATACATGCCTCAAGGGCCTGTCCCAGGTCAGGTACTCAGGCCACACTAGATAAAAAAGTAAATATTTAAAAAAAAAAAAAAAGTGAATATTACCTTCTCTATTAATTTAATTGCCACAAATACAGCTCTCTTTTCTAGCTCAGTTACAGTTCTGCCCCCAGGCATATCTGTATAGATTTCCTTGATCCTGACATCCTGACACTTTTCTACTCTTGTCTTCTGGTCTTCCTTTCAGGCTGGGCTTCCCCGTAATCCCAGGACTCCAGACTCCAGTTAACTGCCAAGTAGATGGCAACTGCTACTCTGCTGCCCCCTAGGGGACCCTTGCCAACATAGTCAGGCTTTGCTTCCGGGATCTAATGAACTTCATCAAGGGAAGCATCCAAGCCGTTGATGGATCTATGAGAATAGAATACCTGTCATTGTGAACAACCGCAAGCCTTAGATATTTTAGTAAGTTAAACCTCAGGGTTGAAACTGTCTTCCATAATACAGGGCCAATATCTAAGCATCTCAGACTCCATAGACAGTATTGTAATAATTTAGTGTCAATTGGGTTGCCTCACGCTCTGGGCATTTTGTTTCAGGTTAATCTTCAACACTTTCAAACAATTTTTCTGAAATGCTGAATTCCAGAAGAAGTGTAAATATAAAACATGAGATGAGTCTTTCAGCCTTCCTAAGACTTTGGTTTCTTCTTCCTTTCCTGTTGGCCAAAGAAAGCACAATGAAGTTGTGTAGAAAGAATCTTAATGGTTAGGCATCCTTTCTAATAATGCTTTCCACCAGACAATGCCCGTAAAGTGCTCTGAATGTTTCAAACGAAAGTGATCACTGTACATAAATGCAAAATGTTTCCCATATTACTGTTATGGAGACTGGGAGCTTTAAATAAATGCATTCCAATAGCTGTCACAGAAAGAACAGAAACCAAGGAACTGAATATAGAATGGGGACATTTATAAGTCACTAGACACTCACAATAAAGCCTGCAGAGAAAGAAATAAGTTAAATAGATTTTTATAATGATGAAAGTTCCAGTTTTTCTCTCCAAAATTTGATGTTACCTAAATTTTGAATTAGCGTAGATGACAGTCACTGAAGAAAACACATATATAGGAAAAAATATTCTGAAATCATTTGTCAAATCTAAGATTGTGGTTTTTTCTACTAAAATGACATTGTTTTGAATCTTGAGTATAATAACCCACCTTTTGTCCCCAAAAGTCACCATTTATTATTAAAACTATTAGTCACTGAACTGACAGAAGGGACCATAACTGAAAGAAACATACTTAAGGAACAAAGTAAGACCCTAAATACCCCACATACCTCCTTCATAGAAGCACTTGCATGGCTCAATAAGGTAAATCTAAGACTTTAAAATGAACAGAATTTGTCAGGCCACATTAATACAAAGCTATCAGAAGAATAAAACAGAAAGTATGAATCAAAATGTTTAGCTAATGATAATTGTCCACCAAAGCAACAATCACCAAGTAAAGAAAACTGTACTAAAATACTCCAATATGAATTCAAAACAATTAAACAAGAATTTGCAGATATGAAACAGCATTTCAATTCAGAAATTTAAAAACCCAGAATAGAAGTAAACAAAGAAACAAGCAGATTGTGAAACAAAGTCTCAGCGCATTAGGCTGGGAAATTTTAGAAAAGACAGAATTTTCTCAAGTTAACACCATATTAGAAAGAGAAATAGATTAAAGTGAAAACATAATAAGAATATAATTACCGGACTACTAAATTTAAAAAACAATACCATTTATAATAGCATCAAAAATGTCTAATACAGGGGCACTTGGGTGGCTCAGTCGGTTGAGCGTCTCACTTGGGCTCAGGTCATGATCTTGAAGTTTGCGAGTTTGAGCCCCATACTGGGCTTGCTGCTGTCAGTGCAGAGCCCGTTTCGGATCCTCTGTCCCCCTCCCTTGCCTCTCCCCCACCTGCACTCTCCCCAAAATTAAAAGAAAAATTCTAATACACACCTAAGAATAAATCTAATAAAATATGTGCAAGATCTCTAACTTGAAACTATAGGATATACTTGAGACAAATTAAAGAAGACATGTTAAGTGCAGAGGTATACCATATTTACAGAATGGAAAATGCAATATTTTTATGACGTCTTCTCCCCAAATTATTAAATGTCCTTTTCTCTAAATTAATCTGTAGATCCAAAATCATCCAATCAATCCCAGCAAGCTGTGTGTGTGTGTGTGTGTGTGTGTGTGTGTGTGTGTGTGAAAATTGATAAGAACTGATTCTATAATTCATATGGAAGTACATAAAACCTAGAACATGTTTTCAAGAAGAAGAATAAATTTAAAGGTCTTACACCTCCAGATTTCGGGAGTTACTTTAAAGCTACCATAATTAAGACAGTGTGGCATGGGGCATAAGGATAAAGAAATCAACTATAAAACAGAATTAAGTATCAAGAAGTATGTGTGTGTGTGTGTGTATCTATATCTACATCTATATCTATATATATCCATATATAGATATAGATATATAGTCAGTTCATTTTCAACAAAGATACCCTTGAAATTCAAAGGAGATAGGATGATCTTTTAATAAATGATACTGGGTCAATTAGGTAATCACAAGGGGAAAAAATAAACCTTAACTTCCTACTTCACACACAAATTTAATTTGAGATATATTATAAACATAAATGATAAAAAGTAAAAGAATAAAGTATCTAGAAGTAACAAAAGAGACTATCCTCATGACATTTTGGGTAGGTGAAGATATTTTTTTGGCAGAACACAATAATTATAAAAGAAATGCATTTGAGAAATTGGATTTTGTTACAAATAAGCTTCTGTTCATCAAGGACATCATTAGGAGAGTGAAAAGCCAAAATACAGTCTGAGAAAGATGCCCACATTTATATAATAACAGATTTGTTTCTGGGATATATAGAGAATTCCTACATATTAATGAGAAAAAAACAAACAACCCAATTTCAAAAGTGAGCAAATAAATTGAACGGTTTACCAAAGAATATGTACAAATATCCATTCAATCTACATTTAAAAAATTATTCAATGTCATTAGGTGTTAGAAAACGCAGCTTTAAAATAACAATGAAACATAATATACACCCACCAAATGACCACAAATAAAAAGGCTTGTAATATTATGTGCTGGCATGGTTGGGGAAAAACTAGAAATCTCATCCATTGCTGATGGACATATAAATTGGCACACTTTAGATAACTGGAGTTATCTGCTATTAACTGAATCAGAAATTCTGTTCATGGATATATACCCAGAAGGAACAAGTACATGTGTCTAATAAAAAGACAGGTACAAAATGCACATAGGAACTTTATTCCTAACCATTCAGATGGTCAAAAACAGGAAAAATTTGGAAACAACCCTAACGTTTCCAGATGGATAATAGACATACACTTGGAAAGAAAAATTATAAACCTTTTAAAAGATAATATGGAATAGTGGCTTCAACCATCGGGCCCCAGGAAGAAACAGATCAACAGGATGAAAGATTGACAAATTTTATATTAGGGTAAAATTAAGAACTTCTGCTTATCAAACAATATCATCAAGAGAATGAAAAGGCAAGTCACAGAAAGGAGAAGATATTTGAAACATTTATAACTAACAATTCTGCCCATGGATTTATGTCCAAAAATGTGTGCATGTAAGTTCCAGAAGGAATATATGCATAAGGAATACCTGGATAAGAATGTTCATAACAGTATTATTCACAATAACTAAAAACTATAAACAAGTCAAATATCCTTCAACAGTAAATAGTTAAATAAATAGGGGTATATTTGTGTAAGGGAATATCAGATCTCATTGGAAACTAACAAACTACAGTTTCTTAAAGTAACATGGGTGAATCTCACAAACATCAAGTTGAGTGGAAGAAATAAGACACAAAAGAATGATTCTGTTTATATAAATTCAAAAACATAGTCAAACTAAACTATATCATTTAAAGGTGCAGCAGCATACAGAAAAGCTATAAAGAAAACAAAGGAGAGCTTAGAAAATTTAGCAAAGTTAGGGGCGACTGGGTGGCTCAATCAGTTAAGCATCTGACTTCAGCTCAGGTCATGATCTCACAGTCCGTGAGTTCAAGCCCCACATCAGGCTGTGTGCTGACAGCTCAGAGCCTGGAGCGTGCTTCAGATTCTGTGTCTCCCTCTCTCTCTGCCCCTCCCCTGCTCACGCTCTGTCTCTCTCTGTCTCAAAAATAAATAATAAAAAAAATTTTTTTTAATTTAAAATTTAGCAAAGTTATATTTGTTAGAGCAAAAGGGGGTTGTATCAAGAAGCACAGGTTTTGAGGGTATTAGCAATGTTCTATTGCTTGATCTGGATAGTAGTTAAATGCGTGTTTATTCTTTTAAAAATTTGTCAAAGTTAAATTGTATATTTATATTCACATTTTATGCATTTTCCTGAGTGATATTACATTTCACAATATAGACAGTATGAAAATGAACTCTATTTTCATTATCTGTCCATAATTACAAGCTTACTCTTGAAAGAATTAACTCACTCACTTAAAGACTATATTCCCAAAGGTATGAAATAATTTCAAAGTTCTCCTTTTCGTATAAAATACAAAATACAGGGGTGCCTGGGTGGCTTGGTCAGTTGAGCGTCTAACTTCAGCTCAGGTCATGATTTCAAGGTCCGTGAGTTCAAGCCCCGTGCTCGGGCTCTGTGCTGACAGCTCAGGGCCTGGAGCCTGCTTCAGATTCTGTGTCTCCCTCTCTCTCTGCCTCTCTCACACTCACACTCTGCCTCTGTCTCTCAAAAATGAATAAATGTTAAGAAATTAAAAAAAACACAGCACAAATCATATATCAATAATAATTATAATTTCAATAATATAAAATTATAGCTGCCCATTATTCTCGTTACAAAGACTATTTTTCTTTCCCTTGGGGGAAATATACAAAAAACAAGTAGGGATAAAGTTGGACAAAACAATTGGTCAAAGACTATTTTTCTTTCCCTTGGGGAAAAAAGTACAAGTAACAAGTTGGGATAAAATTGGGCAAAGCAAATGTTAGCAAGCAAAAATAAGAGGTCTCCATGAAGAAGCAGCTGCTGTAATATCTTTCAGGACACAAATGCTGAGTTAGAAGACTGGCACAATGGCTCTTTCCAGTTCATCTTATTTTCTTAATGTTCTTTACTCATTTTGAGAGAGAGATTTAGAGTGCAAGCAGGGGAGGGGCAGAGAGAGAGGGAGACAGACAATCCCCAGCAGGCTCCGTGCTGTCAGCACAGAGCCCCACGAAGTGGGGGCTCAAACTCAAGAACCATAAGATCATGACCTGCGCCCAAATCAAGAGTGGGAGGCCTAACCAATTGAGTCACAAAGGCACCCTTCCAATTCATCTTTAAAAGGGAAGGCAAGGAGCTCCTGCCAGACACAGAGGAAGAACTTCTCAGAAGATAATTCAAAAGGAAATTTAATCACAGTGGAATATAGGTTCATACAATCAGATCATAACTCCTTGTGGTGGAAGCTAGGTAAATTAAAAACTACGTACTTTCTTCACAGATGTTTGCAGTGAGGAGCCTGGATCCATGACTGCTGGTTTGCAAAACAGCTGGGGCACAGAGGCCAAGGAGAGACAGAAGGAGGAGCAGACCACTCCAGACCTGCAGGTGGTAAGAAACTTACATACAAGGTTTGTCTCCGCTCCACGAGGCCCACAGATCTCTTCACTGCTGCCAGAATTTCATGGATTTAGTCATGTAAGTGTCCTGAAGGTCTCAGCAATACTTCACTCTCTGAAGGCTGTGTCCTTCAAACAGCCCCAATGTGGGAATGAGTGACAGAATGTAAATTCCAAGGACAGGACAAGGGACCTGCTCGCAGGTCAACTGCAGGTCATGTCCCCTCGATGACGTCCCCCAACATGCTTTTTAACTACCACATTGTCAGCACAGAGCCCAATGTGGGCTCAAACCCATGAACTGTGAGATCATGACCTGAGCTGAAATCAAGATCTGGACACTTATCCAACTGAGCCACCCAGGCACCCCAGGATGTTCCAAGAAGCAAAAAAAATTGCTTTAAAAGAATTCACCTTCTACATAACAAAAGGATAAACATATGTAAACATTCATGTGAGTTTCATAAACTCTGAGGGTGATTTAATATGTGTGTAGTGCATGGTGGGAAATCAACATGGTGTTTCTTAAAGCAATTCAAACACCAACTCAATGAATCACTGGCATTAATTAATACTATTTCATAATATACCTTGGTATGCTGGGTTGGGACAGAGATAAGACTGACAAATGTTGCTCTAGAAGTTATAGTGGAACTCAAATACAAACCTAATCAATGACTAATTTTAAGATTATAGCAGTCAACCTTCTAGAATTACTTTAGGTAGTGATAACATCAAACAAAGGACTTGTCAAAAGAACTGAAACTCAGGTTATTTTGCTAGTTTAATTATTATTTTATATTAGCATATTTGCCACTTTATTCAGTTAAAATAAATTCTGGAGACACTAAGAAGCAAAGATAAATGTCTTATCTCAGTATCCCCAACACTGTGCAGTGCCTGGCATATGATGTTTATAAAATGCCTGAATTAAGTGGATGGTTTTGTCTCTCTTATGCCCTATAAAATCTATTAAAAACTTTAACAAATGCAAATGTAGCCCTCCCACAACATGGCATCAGTCCTAGTTAGATTTTAATGGAATTTCCTTAAATATTCAAGGAATAGAAAATTCTTAATATTTAAACTCTTTAAATGAATTTTTAATGACTCTCTTTCCCATTAATTTCACAAGGCCAGTCTTATCTTGATGTCAAATTTTTCTCTATAGCTATAGTAACTATTAAGAAACTATAAAATGGAACAAGAATGGAGATTACATTTGCAGTGATAGGAACTGTGGAAAATTCAGAATACTTTGCTGATATACTGACAGTGGAAATGAATTCCATGTTTCTGAAAGGGTATAAAATATCAATTACTCAACTTAACAAAATGGCTCAAAAATAGCTGAAATAGCTAAGACAAATTTTGGGAAAATAAAGGAAGTGAGATAAAATTATTCTTTCATATAATAAAACACATATTCAATATAAAATCATTAAGAGGCTGTGAATCTGAAACAGAAACAGAACGACAGATGATTGGAATGAAATAGTACATTGAGCTCCAGAGCGTCCATATTAGAATTTAATACATTTTGTGGCATTACATAACAGTGGGGAAAAGATAGATATAAACAATTGGTGGGGGGGAAACAGACCATTCATATCAGCACATAAATGAAACTTGTAATTTAAACCTTATGTAATGGAGCACCTGGGTAGCTCAGTCAGTTGGGCATCTGACTTTGGCTCAGGTCATGATCTCACAGTTGCTGGGTTTGAGTCCCATGTTGGGCTCTGTGCTGATAGCTCAGAGCCTGGAGCCTCCTTCAGGTTATCTCCCTCTCTCTCTGCCCTTCCCCTGCTCATGCTCTCTTTCTCTGTCACCCAAAAGTAAATAAACATTAAAAAAAAAAATTTAAACCTTACATAACAATAAACTCCAGTAGGATTAGGGAATTTAATATTTTTAAAATGTACAAAGTAAAACATGAAACAGAAATATACATGAACATTCTTATAATCAGGCCTTTCTAAGAATAACTTTAAACCCAGTAATCATAAATGAAGAGATTGGCAGGCTTTAGGGAAAAAGCCTTAACACTGCTATGCATGAACATAAAACACAGCTGAAACATTGTAAAATAGTGAAGTAAAGATATCTGTTCACTTTTTTTAGCTATCAAAAAAAAAGCAACAACGGAGGTGAGGAAAAACAAAAATCCTTTTTGAGACAAAATTAGGAAACAATGTCCCAAGTCAAACATATTGAAAAGCTGCCAAGAGTGGCGAAAATTGAACCAGGGGAGGGAGGATGTGGAGGGATCATGCGCACTACAGAGCTCAAGGGGAACTAGTTGACCTAGTTGCCTCTCAAATATGAGGGGCCATGAAAGGGGGCGGAATCACTGACCTTTTGTTTGGAGATAAGGAAGAAGCACCTGAGAACATCATTGAATCCCTTTTAACACCACAAAGAGGCAAAGGAATTAAGGACAAATGAGGAAAGAAACAAAAGAAAAGAAGCTTTCAACATGTCAGCTGGCTACCATGTGACAGACTAGGAGAGAGTCTGTGGTGTGAAAAAAACTCTACAGTTACTAATCTTTCAAAGCCAAAGTGACGGACAGGGCTTAACCCCTTACCAACACAAACCCCGCTTCACTGTGGGGCTTCATTCCAAACCAGAGAGAATTCCCAGCCCTTCCATTTTATTCTGTTGCAAATAACTGGCCCAGGAAGAATTCACTTCATTCAAAAACCAAGACACTTGTCCTGGGTTGGCACTGCATGATATAGTTTTCAATTTCACCAAAACTTCCTGAAAAGGAAACATATTCACTAGTATGGGGAGGGGGGGAGGGTTAGACAGGACAACATCTTCAACAAGATCCCCCTAAAAGCCATTTGTGACAAAACCATCAATAACAGCAGTACCTCCATGAAATAAATATTGTGTGATAGAAGTCTACCACCATATCTTAAAAGCTATCAATACTAAAAAATTACCAAGCGCTCATCCACAAGAAGAGAAAATACCATCCTGATGAGAAACCAATATGGATTGTTCTGGGAAATACCAATAGGGAAAGACTCTCACAAGGTCAGAATTTCGGTAAATACAAAAAAAAAAAAAAAAAAAAAAAAAAAAAAAAAAAAAAAAAAAAAGGCTGTGGCCATCTGGGACCTTGAAATTCTCAGAAATAACTTTCATACATTCATGTCCAGAAGGATAAACTCCACCTTGAGGGAAATGTACTGGAAACAAAAATCAAGTTACACAGAGCAGGACAGTGATGATAAAGAGGAAGGACTCTAAGGAAGCACATCCCAAGAAGTTCTGTAACAGCAAACACCAATGCTATAGTCCTTAGAGCAGGGAATCTACAGAGCAACAGCCTATAGAGCAGGGAGCCCCAACACGGAAACAAAGGAGGCTGGAGTACACAGGGCTAGACCAGAAAAATGTTACTGAATCCAACTTGGCTCTGATTCCAATGTTACTGAATCCAACCAGGCTACACAGAGAGGCCATATTTTAAATTTTTCACGGCAATTGACACAGAAGGTAGTCACTGAGTTCTGAAGCTCAGAAAGATACCCTACTCCAGCCCTCCCACCCAACAGACAACTCTTTCTAAAGCTCAGAGGAAAAAAAAAACCTCACCTTATCTAAACATTAAAGGGAAAAAGGGGATACAATTTAACCCCATAAAACACAAATTATAGTAAAAATATTAAAATAAACCTTATAATATGTTGACTATGAGCATACAGAAAAATGTGCCCAGAAATCACATAAAAACTAAGAATCCAAAATGAACTAAAAGACATTAAGAACATTACTTCACCTTTGAAAGAACAGCACAAATCAGACATAGAAAATCTCAGAAGTTCAAGTAGTTGGAAATAACATGGACATGAAATAAGAAGCAAGAGATCACTGTAAATAATTAAGAAGCCAAAAAAAATCCTCTTTCCTCAATTCCTCAAAACTATTTTTTTAAGTTTATTTATTTATTTTAAGAAAGAGAGAGAGAGAGAAAGAGTACATGTGAGCAGGCAAGGGGCAGAGAGAGAGAGGGAGAGAGAGAATTCCAGACAGGCTCTGTGCTGTCAGTGCAGAGGCTGAGACGGGGCTTGATACCATGAACTATGAGATCATCACCTGAGCCAAAATCAAGAGTCAGACAATTTTTTTTTTATTTAAAAAAATTTTTTTAATGTTTATTTATTTTTGAGACAGAGGGAGACAGAACATGAGCTGGGGAGGGGCATAGAGAGAGGGAGACACAGAATCTGAAACAGGCTCCAGGCTCTGAGCTGTCACCACAGAGCCTGATGCGGGGCTCAAACCCACGAACCATGACCTGAGCTGAAGTCGGACGCTTAACCGACTGAGCCACCCAGGCGCCCCAACAGTCAGACACTTAACTGACTGAGCCATCCAGGTGTCCTAGTCCAAAACTATTAGACAAGGCAAAGCATGGTAGGCATTCACATACAGTATGTATGTCTATGTGTGTGGAGTGCATGCTAGCCTGGAGAAGGTGTGCTCCTGGGTGAGGAGACTGTCTTATTGGGGAGGGCAGCACCCAGGGAGGGCACGTCAGAGCTCAAGTGAGATAAGAAGGGCATCCATTTTGGGAAGTGAAAATGGCTAAGAAGTGGCAGAAGGCATAGAAGATTGGTTGTATACAGAAAGATTGATCACATAAATATATTCAGGCCAGTTTTCTCAGAGAATAAATACACAATATGAAAAGTTAAAAAGGGAGGACACTGAAATGAACCCTGTGTTTATAGATTGGAGTTGAAAGTGTTGGGATGACTTCATGGTTTTCAAAATATAGATAGAGAAATGAATATAGGTGTGTATGTGTGTGTATACATGTATGTGGATGTATACCTTAGTTCTCTCCACTAAGAGGGCCTGGGAGAAGTAACAATTAGCATCCCCAGCATGCAGATCTTGGTTTCCAATTAACATTTTCTACTAAAAGGAACTGGAGTTCTTGGGAAAATGAATGATTCCAGGCCTGGGACAGAGAAAGTACAAGATGAGTCTGGAACATCTTGTTGTACATGAAAAATAAAAAAAGTGCTCAAAGAGTGATGGGGTCAGGTCAAGAGGACGCAGAAGCCATCATTAAGTGACCCTCACTGGCCAAATCTGGGTCTGAGTATCAAAATAAAGAATGATAATAAAAGATTATAAGCCATTAAATTTAAAAAGTCGACAAGTCCGTCCTAATGGAAATAAACGAATTAAGAAATAATATGATGAGGAATAGGGTATTTACATAGCTTGAAAGTACCTCCTTACAAAGGAGGAACTTTTTAAGAAAAAAGTTACCGTTATGATGAGAAACTTGGCAGGTAATATTTTAATCAAGTGGCCAACTTATATTACCAATAATAGGAAAATATAAACAATGTGACACAGAATAAAATGCATTAAGAACTCAACATAGATCATAGATCATATGTTTTATTGCCAATGATGCAAAAATTAATTCTAAACCGGAAAAACTGACAAGTCTAAATTGAGAGACATTCTACAAATTTACTAGCTAGTAGTCTTCAAAAGTGTCAAGGCCCTAAAGCTAAGGAAAGATGGGGAAATGGTTCTGGATAGCAGGAAACTAAAGAAATATGACAATTAAAAGTAATGTAAGAATCTGGACAGGATCATTTTGCAGTAAAGGACATTATTAGGGATATTTACCAAACTTGAATGAAGTCTGATTAGATAGTTATAACAAAATCAGTGTCAATTCTTTAGCTTAACAGTAGTGTTGAGGTTATGCAGGAAAATTTTCTTAGTAGTAGGAAATACACATAAGTATTTGGTGGTGGGGGGGCATCATATCTACAACTTAATTTCAAAAGTTTCAGGGAAAAAATATCATCGTATTGTACTTTCAAATTTTCCATAAGTTTACATTGTTTCCCCAAGAAAAGAGAGCAAAGTAAATTTGAAGGAAGATAAGAATAGACACATAGAAAGCACAGCAAAGAAAATGAATGTTGCAAGAGATAAAAAACAAAACAGCAAATAAGAACAAGAAAAAAAAGACTTTAAGATAACGACAGATACGGAGACTAGCAAAGGAAAAAGAATATGGGTATTAATAGAGCCCCAGAAGAAAAAAGTCAAAACCAAAACCAAATATTTAAAATTGTATCTTGAGAAAGTCTAGGATATATACGCTGAAGTGAACATCCAGGGAACTAGCCAATATTTCCAAGAATGGTCAATACCAAAATGTTTCTTAATGTGGAATTTCAGTGATAGAGAAAGTAAAAAAAAACATGGGAGAGGATAATCTAAACAGAAGACAAATTACATCGAGAGCAAAATTGATAGCCAATTTAAAAACAAGACAAATTATTTTGAGAGGGTTTCCTTGGCTCTGGAGGAGTTCATAGGTGTTATTAATATTGCTCAGTTGTTTATTTGAGGAATCAGTGCAGAGTCTGATGTGACCTCTTTTAGTCTGGATGGAAAAACTATAGGTGAAGACATTTTCAAAGTTAAAAAACAAAATAAAAAAATAATTCTGTACAATCTGAAGTAGAATCTGCCAAGATGTATGACAGATGATGGTGCAAAAATAGGTAGGGAGCAGAACCAAAGCTTAGATGGAGCAAAACTTGTGAAACTGTAATGTTTAAGCTTATTATTATTCCCTGTATTGTTCATCAGCAGGTACTCTGAAGACATTATTTGAATGATGTTATAAACATAGTGGCATCAACAGTGAACTTCGTGTGCTCTTGTAGACTTAACCACTGGCAATTCTGAGAATTTTCATTCAGAAGTAGAAGTTGAATGTCCTTCATTGCCCAGCCACACAGCAAGTCAATAACTTAGCACTGGTAAACATTTTTTTGTGACTTTTTCTGGCACAGGGATGAGATTGAAATTTTTTCTGAATGAGAACTCCTCTCAATGGCTATTGTTTAACCTTATGTGGCTTTGGAAAATAGCTGCTGCTACACATTTGATAATGTTTCTTTTTTTTTTTAATTTTTAATGTTTTATTTATATTTGAGAGAAAGAGAGAACGCACACAAGTGGGGGAGGGGCAGAGAGACAGAGACAGAGTCTGAAGCAGGCTCCAGGCTCTGAGCTGTCAGCACAGAGCCTGATGTGGGGCTTGAACTCACAAGCTGTGAGATCATGACCTGAGCCGAAGTCGGATGCTTAACCAACTGGGCCACCCAGGAACCCCTAAACTTGATAATGTTTCTTAATGAATTCAACCAAACAGTGAACCTTATTCAGCAGTAAAGTCATTTCAATGACAATTAATGTTTGAATTTCAAATACCGTCAGACTGCTTTCTATACTTCCCATGCTGTCAAACAATAAAGCAAGAAGATTCCATTTCCACACAAATTTACAACAGATGTATTTTCCAAGTCGAAATCAATCATAGTTTCAGTAGCACTTTGCAGACCTCGATGTATGAAAGAATAGAACTACCTGTAAATCTTATCCTTTATTCCTATATGTGGCGCCCCCCATGCCTCACTTACTGAGAATTTCCCTCATCCTACAATACTTTCCCCACTATCTCCATGGTTTTATAAATCCTCTTATCCTACAAAGCCTACCCTGAACATCCCAAAGATTTCTCCCTAAGCCCAACTCCTGTGGTAATTATCATCTGGTCTTTCACTGGATCCTTTCTGTATACTCCTTTTTCTGATAATTTATATCCACCTAAGTGATTAATATCTCCCTATATACGCTGTAAGTGCCTTGAGGAGAGAAGCTACAATTCAAAGATAACCCTTAGCCCCTGTTGGCAATATGTGAAACTTTGGAAAATGTTGGTTGATTAACTGCTTGAGCAAGTATTTTGATAGTTACAAACATGAAAGTGATTAATGAAGAACTATGAACAGACTCATCAACATGCTGCTCTTAACAATTTAATTTAACCAGCATTTCCTAGGTATTCACTTCCTTTTGGCTGGTCATAGAAATGAACCTGAAATTGTGTCTAGCCCCAGGAAATGAATGATAGAGTAGAATTATTTACTCCAATGGTTCTCCACTAGAGACAATTTTGCTCCCCAGGGGACACTTGGCAAAGTCTGAAGACATTTTTGTTTGCCAAAACTGAGAGGGGCAGGATGCAACTGGCATATAGTGAATCGAGTCCAGGGGTTCTGCACAGCACCCTACTGCACAGGGCTGTCATCCACAACAAGGAATTGTCTGGTCCAAAATGTCAGTACCGAGGTTGAGAAGCCTAATTTACTGGGCCAATGTGGGCTGAAATAGGGGAAAACAGTGTTCCATATACGTTTTTGTCTCCTAAATTATGACATTTTCATAGGATTTTTTTTTTATATATATCTGAGAATCTAGGGCTGATGTCTGCTTCTACATACACCAGCATTTCACTAGGCTAAAAACTTCACATGATTGGAAACCAGTCCTCTTTCTTGGAAGTGCTCAATAAATGTTTGATGAGCCTAGGTGTTCAATAAATATTTGTTGAATGAATAATTAAGTGTTGAGAGTGCACTGGTCTAATTATCTGCTTTCTGGGACTACTGATTCTTCAGAAACCTAGAAGGACCTTTAGAGGTAATCTCATCACATGCCGTTTACTATTTAAGAGTGTGATACTTTTGGGGCTCCTGGGTGGCTGAGTCGGTTAAGCGTCCGACTTCAGCTCAGGTCATGATGTCACAGTCCGTGAGTTCAAGCCCCACATCAGGCTGTGTGCTGACAGCTCAGAACCTGGAGCCTGCTTCAGATTCTGTGTCTCCCTCTCTCTCTGCCCCTCCCCTGCTCACGCTCTGTCTCTCTCTGTCTCAAAAATAAATAAAAACATTTAAAAAAAAAGAGTGTGACACTTTTTCTTCAAATACTTTCTCATGGAAGATTCTAATGTACGAGGCAGATAAGAATAGAGATGCTCCAAAGACAAGGCATCTGGAGCCCACCCACCAACACACTGTGATGTCTCCTAAGGTGAGCATTGAAAAACCAATGCAAATTACTCTCAAATAATAATCAACAAAACAGAAGTAGAGAGAAAAGGTAACCAAAATAAAGTCACATGGTGAGGTAGTGGTAGGTCACTAACTAAAGCTGCATTCTGTTCATTAAGTACCCTGAGAGGCAGTGCAGAACAAAGGTTTCTATTTTGTTGGGCTAACCTAATACCATGCTGTGCTAATATGTGTGTGTGTGTGTGTGTATGGTTAGAACCTCTATGTTTTGTATCTGAACATCTAAGACTAATGTTCTCCCCGACAACTTCACTCCATTTCACCAGCATAAAACTCCATGAAACACCTCTTCACAATGGGAATTTAATACTTAAAATTTGTGGATTAACTATCTATAAATCTATTTCTTTGTGAATTGTTTGTCTCCACCCCCCATCCCCCACTAAGACAGGTTCTTCTATGAGATCAATTTAGGCAGAATAAATTTAGCAAGTCCTTCAACATCTGCCTATCCTTCCATGTAGATACATGATTCTTAATGGGGAATGGGTTGTGACATAATGGTATTTTGGAATTAGGGGAATGTGTAGTTTGAAAAAGCATAGTCTGTAAAGTTATTTTTAAAATCCTCTAATACCTGTAATTTTCATAATACAAACCTTAGAGAAATCTTGTCAAAATATTTTTGGCTGGCTGGTGGCAATACTTAGAAGATAGTGATTCTCTAACAAATAATAGGCAAGTGAAAAGGTAGTGTCTAAGAATCTTACATGGAAAGGTTGAAGCATGAAGTTTTTGTGTTTATCAAAAGATTGCAAGATATTTAAATGCGCGAGGCAGAAAACATGGAATTTTATGTAATGACCTGGGGCCTTTCAGTGTCTTACATAGCTGTTAACTATATAAAAGGGTTGAGTCTGGGCAGAGAGCATCAGGACTTCCATGATGAAGATGAGGAAACCATTCTTGGACAATGTTGCTTTGTTCTAGTCTCTGTTATACTTTGTTATGATTCTTCTCCACACTATCAGTGTTAAAAAAATCAAAATGGGGGCCCTGGGTGGCTCAGTCGGTTGAGTGTCTGACTCTTGATTTTGGTTCAGGTCATGATCTCACAGTTCATGGGATGGAGACCCAAATCAGGCTCTGTGCTGAGGTGCTGAGTGTGGAGCCTGCTTATGATTTTCTCTCTCTCTTCCTCTCCCTTTGAACCGTCTCCCCTCTTGCGAGTGTGCTCTCTCTCTCTCTCTAAAACAAAACAAAACAAAAACAACAACAACAACAAAAACAACAACACAGAATGATATGAAGGTCAATTTGACAGCAAGAAAGGATCCCCCTGGCTGGAGTCATGTCATGATTCTGTCAGAGTCACAGGATTATCATGGGAGATATTGCCCCAGAAGTTTTTGCCATAAGGTGAACATGTAGCAGGTAGAAATCAAATTTACATGGATTATATACCCAATCTAGACTTACCTTCTTCTCACATAAACCTCTAAATGGCTTCCTTCCTCTCAGAATTGTTGTATTAAAAAAAAAACTAAAAACAAAACTGATGTGCGAGTTACCTCAGGTCAATGCTCCAGCTATATTTAGTGATCTGAGAGTCAAAAAAAAGGTTTCAATTTTCCAGTAAAATCCTTTTGTAAGCAATAGCTTTATAAGATGCCACAGACACAGCTGCATGGAGGGCCCAGAGAGATCTGTACCTATGGACTTGAGACTGGCCTTGGGGAGCTCTCAGAACAATGTTGCCACCCTGAAGAGAGGAAGAAGAAAGATGAAGGGGATAACCAAAAGCAAGATCCCATCATTAGTCTCGCCTATCTGAGCACTTCCTGCCATGTCCATCCACCTCAGTTCATCCGGAGCTCCTGCCTGGGCCTGCCAATCCCATTTACCAGTCAGAAATTGTCACTGATGAATCTTCTCTTGTGCCCAGCTTCTGTCTTCATGGGTTGTTTTTCTTCGATAGCCAACAGCTCTTCAGAGCAGAAGGGATCCTTAGAGGTCGCAAATCTCACTTCTCAATTTACAAATGAGAAGAGCCATCAAGACAGAGTAGGAACACCTTTGCCCAGAGTCACATGACTAATGTCAGAACTGAGTGAATCCACGTGGTTCTGCTCTCGGTTCAGCTCTGGCTATTGGTGCTACTTACGTCAGCCTGATCTTTCCCTCCCTCTAAAGATTGTCCTTCCTTCACCAGAGTCCTCTTTCAGAGGATGACCATTTAGTGAATTTCTTTTTTTCTTTTTTTTTTTATATATGAAATTTATTGTCAAATTGGTTTCCATACAACACCCAGTGCTCATCCCAAAAGGTGCCCTCCTCAATACCCATCACCCACCCTCCCCTCCCTCCCACCCCCCATCAACCCTCAGTTTGTTCTCAGTTTTTAACAGTGTCTTATGCTTTGTCTCTCTCCCACTCTAACCTCTTTTTTTTTTTTCCTTCCCCTCCCCCATGGGTTTATGTTAAATTTCTCAGGATCCACATAAGAGTGAAACCATATGGTATGTGTCTTTCTCTGTATGGCTTATTTCACTTAGCATCACACTCTCCAGTTCCATCCACGTTGCTACAAAAGGCCATATTTCATTCTTTCTCATTGCCACGTAGTATTCCATTGTGTATATAAACCACAATTTCTTTACCCATTCATCAGTTGATGGACATTTAGGCTCTTTCCATAATTTGGCTATTGTTGAGAGTGCCGCTATAAACATTGGGGTACAAGTGCCCCTATGCATCAGTACTCCTGTATCCCTTGGATAAATTCCTAGCAGTGCTATTGCTGGGTCATAGGGTAGGTCTATTTTTAATTTTCTGAGGAACCTCCACACTGCTTTCCAGAGCAGCTGCACCAATTTGCATTCCCACCAACAGTGCAAGAGGGTTCCCGTTTCTCCACATCCTCTCCAGCATCTATAGTGTCCTGATTTGTTCATTTTGGCCACTCTGACTGGCGTGAGGTGATATCTGAGTGTGGTTTTGATTTGTATTTCCCTGATAAGGAGCGACGTTGAACATCTTTTCATGTGCCTGTTGGCCATCCGGATGTCTTCTTTAGAGAAGTGTCTATTCATGTTTTCTGCCCATTTCTTCACTGGGTTATTTGCTTTTCGGGTGTGGAGATTGGTGAGCTCTTTATAGATTTTGGATACTAGCCCTTTGTCCGATATGTCATTTGCAAATATCTTTTCCCATTCCGTTGGTTGCCTTTTAGTTTTGTTGGTTGTTTCCTTTGCTGTGCAGAAGCTTTTTATCTTCATAAGGTCCCAGTAATTCAGTTTTGCTTTTAATTCCCTTGCCTTTGGGGATGTGTCGAGTAAGAGATTGCTACGGCTGAGGTCAGAGAGGTCTTTTCCTGCTTTCTCCTCTAAGGTTTTGATGGTTTCCTGTCTCACATTCAGGTCCTTTATCCATTTTGAGTTTATTTTTGTGAATGGTGTGAGAAAGTGGTCTAGTTTCAACCTTCTGCATGTTGCTGTCCAGTTCTCCCAGCACCATTGTTAAAGAGACTGTCTTTTTTCCATTGGATGTTCCTTCCTGCTTTGTCAAAGATGAGTTGGCCATACGTTTGTGGGTCTAGTTCTGGGGTTTCTATTCTATTCCATTGGTCTATGTGTCTGTTTTTGTGCCAATACCATGCTGTCTTGATGATGACAGCTTTGTAGTAGAGGCTAAAGTCTGGGATTGTGATGCCTCCTGCTTTGGTCTTCTTCTTCAAAATTACTTTGGCTATTCGGGGCCTTTTGTGGTTCCATATGAATTTTAGGATTGCTTGTTCTAGTTTCGAGAAGAATGCTGGTGCAATTTTGATTGGGATTGCATTGAATGTGTAGATAGCTTTGGGTAGTATTGACATTTTGACAATATTTATTCTTCCAATCCATGAGCAGGGAATGTCTTTCCATTTCTTTATATCTTCTTCAATTACCTTCATAAACTTTCTATAGTTTTCAGCATACAGATCTTTTACATCTTTGGTTAGATTTATTCCTAGGTATTTTATGCTTCTTGGTGCAATTGTGAATGGGATCAGTTTCTTTATTTGTCTTTCTGTTGCTTCATTGTTAGTGTATAAGAATGCAACTGATTTCTGTACATTGATATTATATCCTGCAACTTTGCTGAATTCATGTATCAGTTCTAGCAGACTTTTGGTGGAGTCTATCGGATTTTCCATGTATAATATCATGTCATCTGCAAAAAGCGAAAGCTTGACTTCATCTTTGCCAATTTTGATGCCTTTGATTTCCTTTTGTTGTCTGATTGCTGATGCTAGAACTTCCAGCACTATGTTAAACAACAGCAGTGAGAGTGGGCATCCCTGTCGTGTTCCTGATCTCAGGGAAAAAGCTCTCAGTTTTTCCCCGTTGAGGATGATGTTAGCTGTGGGCTTTTCATAAATGGCTTTTATGATCTTTAAGTATGTTCCTTCTATCCCGACTTTCTCAAGGGTTTTTCTTAAGAAAGGGTACTGGATTTTGTCAAAGGCCTTTTCTGCATCGATTGACAGGATCATATGGTTCTTCTCTTTTTTTTTGTTAATGTGATGTATCACGTTGATTGATTTGCGAATGTTGAACCAGCCCTGCATCCCAGGAATGAATCCCACTTGATCATGGTGAATAATTCTTTTTATATGCTGTTGAATTCGATTTGCTAGTATCTTATTAAGAATTTTTGCATCCATATTCATCAGGGATATTGGCCTGTAGTTCTCTTTTTTTACTGGGTCTCTGTCTGGTTTAGGAATCAAAGTAATACTGGCTTCATAGAATGAGTCTGGAAGTTTTCCTTCCCTTTCTATTTATTGGAATACCTTGAGAAGGATAGGTATTATCTCTGCTTTAAACGTCTGGTAGAACTCCCCTGGGAAGCCATCTGGTCCTGGACTCTTATTTGTTGGGAGATTTTTGATAACCGATTCAACTTCTTCGCTGGTTATGGGTCTGTTCAAGCTTTCTATTTCTTCCTGATTGAGTTTTGGAAGAGTGTGGGTGTTTAGGAATTTGTCCATTTCTTCCAGGTTGTCCAATTTGTTGGTATATAATTTTTCATAGTATTCCCTGATAATTGTTTGTATCTCTGAGGGATTGGTTGTAATAATCCCATTTTCATTCATGATTTTATCTATTTGGGTCATCTCCCTTTTCTTTTTGAGAAGCCTGGCTAGAGGTTTGTCAATTTTGTTTATTTTTTCAAAAAACCAACTCTTGGTTTTGTTGATCTGCTCTACCGTTTTTTTAGATTCTATATTGTTTATTTCTGCTCTGATCTTTATTATTTCTCTTCTTCTGCTGGGTTTAGGCTGCCTTTGCTGTTCTGCTTCTATTTCCTTTAGGTGTGCTGTTAGATTTTGTATTTGGGATTTTTCTTGTTTCTTGAGATAGGCCTGGATTGCAATGTATTTTCCTCTCAGGACTGCCTTCGCTGCGTCCCAAAGCGTTTGGATGGTTGTATTTTCATTTTCGTTTGTTTCTATATATTTTTTAATTTCTTCTCTAATTGCCTGGTTGACCCACTCATTCGTTAGTAGGGTCTTCTTTAACCTCCATGCTTTTGGAGGTTTTCCAGACTTTTTCCTGTGGTTGATTTCAAGCTTCATAGCATTGTGGTCTGAAAGTATGCATGGTATAATTTCAATTCTTGTAAATTTATGAAGGGCTGTTTTGTGACCCAGTATATGATCTATCTTGGAGAATGTTCCATGTGCACTCGAGAAGAAAGTATATTCTGTTGCTTTGGGATGCAGAGTTCTAAATACATCTGTCAAGTCCATCTGATCCAATGTATCATTCAGGGCCCTTGTTTCTTTATTGACCGTGTGTCTAGATGATCTATCCATTTCTGTAAGTGGGGTGTTAAAGTCCCCTGCAATGACCACATTCTTATCAATAAGGTTGCTTATGTTTATGAGTAATCGTTTTATATATTTGGGGGCTCCGGTATTCGGCGCCTAGACATTTATAATTGTTAGCTCTTCCTGATGGATAGACCCTGTAATTATTATATAATGCCCTTCTTCATCTCTTGTGACAGCCTTTAATTTAAAGTCTAGTTTGTCTGATATAAGTATGGCTACTCCAGCTTTCTTTTGGCTTCCAGTAGCATGATAAATAGTTCTCCATCCCCTCACTCTCAATCTAAAGGTGTCCTCAGATCTAAAATGAGTCTCTTGTAGACAGCAAATAGATGGGTCTTGTTTTTTTATCCATTCTGATACCCTATGTCTTTTGGTTGGCGCATTTAATCCATTTACATTCAGTGTTATTATAGAAAGATACGGGTTTAGAGTCATTGTGATGTCTGTATGTTTTATGCTTGTAGTGATGTCTCTGGTACTTTGTCTCACAGGATCCCCCTTAGGATCCCTTGTAGGGCTGGTTTTGTGGTGACAAATTCCTTCAGTTTTTGTTTGTTTGGGAAGACCTTTATCTCTCCTTCTATTCTAAATGACAGACTTGCTGGATAAAGGATTCTCGGCTGCATATTTTTTCTGTTTAGTACACTGAAGATATCGTGCCAAGCCTTTCTGGCCTGCCAAGTTTCAAAAGAGAGATCAGTCACGAGTCTTATAGGTCTCCCTTTATATGTGAGGGCACGTTTATCCCTTGCTGCTTTCAGAATTTTCTCTTTACCCTTGTATTTTGCCAGTTTCACTATATGTCGTGCAGAAGATCGATTCAAGTTATGTCTGAAGGGAGTTCTCTGTGCCTCTTGGATTTCAATGCCTTTTTCCTTCCCCAGTTCAGGGAAGTTCTCAGCTATAATTTTTTCAAGTACCCCTTCAGCACCTTTCCCTCTCTCTTCCTCCTCTGGGATACCAATTATGCGTATATTATTTCTTTTTAGTGTATCACTTAGTTCTCTAATTTTCCCCTCATACTCCTGGATTTTTTTTATCTCTCTTTCTCTCAGCTTCCTCTTTCTCCATAACTTTATCTTCTAGTTCACCTATTCTCTCCTCTGCCTCTTCAAGCCGAGCTGTCGTCATTTCCATTTTGTTCTGCATTTCGTTTAAAGCGCTTTTCAGCTCCTCGTGACTGTTCCTTAGTCCCTTAATCTCTGTAGCAAGAGATTCTCTGCTGTCCTCTATACTGTTTTCAAGCCCAGCGATTAATTTTATGACTATTATTCTAAATTCACTTTCTGTTATATTATTTAAATCCTTTTTGATCAGTTCATTAGCTGTTGTTATTTCCTGGAGATTCTTCTGAGGGGAATTCTTCCGTTTGGTCATTTTGGATAGTCCCTGGAGTGGTGAGGACCTGCAGGGCACTTTACCTGTGGTGTGCTGTATAACTGGAGTTAGTGGGCGGGGCCGCAGTCCGACCCGATGTCTGCCCCCAGCCCACTGCTGGGGCCACAGTCAGACTGGTGTGTGCCTTCTCTTCCCCTCTCCTAGGGGCGGGATTCACTGTGGGGTGGCGTGTCCAGTCTGGGCTACTTGCACCCTGCCAGGCTTGTGTTGCTGGGGATCTGGCGTATTAGCTGGGGTGGGTAGGCAAGGTGCACGGGGGCAGGAGGGGCAGGCTTAGCTCGCTTCTCCTTAGGTGATCCACTTCAGGAGGGGCCCTGTGGCAGCGGGAGGGAGTCAGATCCGCTGCCGGAGGTTTGGCTCCGCAGAAGCACAGAGTTGGGTGTTTGCGCGGAGCGAGCAAGTTCCCTGGCAGGAACTGGTTCCCTTTGGGATTTTGGCTGGGGGATGGGCAGGGGAAATGGCGCTGGCGAGCACCTTTGTTCCCCACCAAACTGAGCTCTGTAGTCCGGGGGCTCAGCAGCTCTCCCTCCTTTTGTCCTCCAGCCTTCCCGCTTTCTGAGCAGAGCTGTTAACTTATGACCTCCCAGACGCTAAGTCGCGCTTGCTGTCGGAACACACTCGTCCGGCCCCTCCGCTTTTGCCAGCCAGACTCAGGGGCTCTGCTTGGCCGGCGGGCCGCCCCTCCGCCCCGGCTCCCTCCCGCCAATCCGTGGAGCGCGCACCGCCTCGCCACCCTTCCTACCCTCTTCCATGGGCCTCTCGTCTGCGCTTAGCTCCGGAGACTCTGTTCTAATCCTCTGGCGGTTTTCTGGGTTATTTAGGCAGGTGTAGGTGGAACCTAAGTGATCAGCAGGACGTGCCTAGTGAATTTCAATAAGCATTACAGAAAGTACCTGTCAATCACACAAAAGATCAGATGTGTTTCATTTTATCATGTGAAATGGAAGACTTCTTTGCATTTATTTATTCCCATGAATAAGGAAGAGTTTGGCTCACAATGACAGATATTTGCTTCAGTCTGTGAAGCACAGTCTGTGTCGAGGCTGGAAGAAACAAGAATTTTCAGAAGTGTGTTTCAGAAACAACTTTTGTTTATTTCAAGATTGTCATAACCAAGAAATGCCATCTTTTCCCTTAGGTCCGTCACTTAAGTCATCATTAAAATCACTTCACAGTCTTTAATTTGGTAATAGCCTATAAAAGCTGGTTTAAGAGTTTGATTACTAGGAAAAGATTTATATCTGTAAATGGTAAGTGTATGGATTTATAAAATGTAAGTGGTAAGATTTTGTAGTGAGTTTGTCAACCAAATTTCTATCCAATGTCCAGAAAATTTTTAAAATACCATCATATTATAAAATCCCTAACTTGCAGAAATATTGTTTAAGTTTTTTAATGTTTGTTTTATAAGAGATATTATTAGTTTCTTTTTTTACTAAAATTTTTAATACTTATTTTGGAGAGAGACCGAACATGAGTGGGGGAGGGGCAGAGAGCAGGGTCACAGAATCTGAAGCAGGCTCCAGGCTCTGAGCTGTCAGCACAGAGCCTGATGTGGGGCTGGAACCCATGAACCACGAGATCATGACCTGAGCTGAAGTCGTACTCTTAACGGACTGAGCCAGCCAGGCGCCCCAGAAATACTGTTTTAAAAGTACAAGATGGTCTATTTACATATACCTTTTTTACCTCAATGCTAGCTGCCCGATCCATTAAAGTTGTTGGTTACCTATCATTTGTAGCTGTTTTTTTTTTTTTTTTCAACGTTTTTTATTTATTTTTGGGACAGAGAGAGAGACAGAGCATGAACGGGGGAGGGGCAGAGAGAGAGAGGGAGACACAGAATCGGAAACAGGCTCCAGGCTCCGAGCCATCAGCCCAGAGCCCGACGCGGGGCTCGAACTCACGGACCGCGAGATCGTGACCTGGCTGAAGTCGGACGCTTAACCGACTGCGCCACCCAGGCGCCCCTGTAGCTGTTTTTTAAATGTAACTAAGTTCCCGGGTGTCTGGCTGGCTCAGTCCATTAAGTGTTCGACTTTGACTCAGGTCATGATCTCGCAGTTTGTGAGTTCAAGCCCCACATTGGGCTCTATGCCGACAGCTCAGAGCCTGGAGCCTGCTTCAGATTCTGTGTCTCCCTCTCTCTCTGCTCCTCCCCCAGTCTCTCTCTCTCTCTCCCTCTCTCTCCCTCTCTCTCTTTCTCGTTCTCTCAAGAATAAATAAACATTGGGGCGCCTGGGTGGCGCAGTCGGTTAAGCGTCCGACTTCAGCCAGGTCACGATCTCGCGGTCCGTGAGTTCGAGCCCCGCGTCAGGCTCTGGGCTGACGGACGGCTCGGAGCCTGGAGCCTGTTTCCGATTCTGTGTCTCCCTCTCTCTCTGCCCCTCCCCCGTTCATGCTCTGTCTCTCTCTGTCCCAAAAATAAATAAGAAACGTTGAAAAAAAAAAAATTAAAAAAAAAAAAGAATAAATAAACATTAAAAACAATAATAAGAAAAAAATAGGGTTCAGATTGTGGGGAATCACTTCAAAGAAAAGTGAGACACATCTGGTTGGTTTAAAAAAAAATGTAACTAAGTTCCCAACGACACATTTTTTTTTTCTTTTTGAAGACAATACCTCTCTTCCTATATCTTGAAAAAGAGTAGTGTTTTGCTAATAGTAACAATTCTCTCACCACCCACACTATGAGCTCAGGAATTGAAATCATGGTGGACATTTGTTCATTTCCTACCCCAATCAGAATGTTTCCCAAAAGTGATTATCTTTCTTCTACTAGGATCTGTCAGTGACAGAAATTAACTTTCTCCAAATAATCTGTTTTTTTCTGATGATAAATCTCTAAAGTTTGCCTCAGGCTCTGTTATTTAAGGTTTACCTTTTATCAAAATACAGGTCCTCTATAAATGCACATAATGGAATTTAGCCTTAATAATAGATTCTAATACCAGAGGTAGAATGGCATAGTAGGAAAGTTCTTAATTTTGGAAACAGACAAATGGGTTCAAATTCTGACTCTGCCCTACCACTTAATTATCTATGGAGCTCTGGACAAGTCTGATTTCTGAGTTTTGGTTTCCTTGGATGTTTAGAGTTATCATGATACTTAAATGGGTTCATGAGTACAAAGCACCTAGTAAGAACATCTGTACTAGAAAGTACTTGATAAACACTTGCTATGCCCCACTATATATACAGGTGCAATTAATACGTTTTTAATTTTTTTTAGGTTTATTTATTTATTTTGAGAGAGAGAGAGCACAAGCAGAGGAGGGGCAATGAGAGAAGGAGAGAAAGAGAATCCTAAGCAGACTCCATGTTGCCAGTGCAGAGACCGACGTGGGGCTCAATCTCATGGACCATGAGATCATGACTTGAGCCAAAACCAAGTGTTGGATGTTTAACCAACTCAGCCACCCAGGTGCCCTGGAGACAGGCAATCTTGGATTGAGAAACCCAGAAAGGAAGGGAACAGCTTACCCCACTTCTGCATTTTACAGATAAAGATATAAAGTCAAAGGATTTAAAATCAAAGTTTAACCTCCACCCTTTAGCTTTGGTGATTAATTGGTGGAAAAGATGGTGGATGAAAAATGTGTCAATGTGTCCACCCTTACCAAAGTCACAGTAAGAGTTCACTCACCCTGAAAAGAGAGGGAAAGTGGCCCAGAAATACAAACATTCTCATCTCAGCTGCTAACTTAAGGGTAAATATGTCTGTCTTTATTTTTTTTTTATTTTTTTAAATATATGAAATTTATTGTCAAATTGGTTTCCATACAACACCCAGTGCTCATCCCAACAGGTGCCCTCCTCAATACCCATCACCCACCCTCCCCTCCCTCCCACAACCCCATCAGCCCTCAGTTTGTTCTCAGTTTTTAAGAGTCTCTTATGCTTTGGCTCTCTCCCACTCTAACCTCTTTTTTTTTTTTTCCTTTCCCTCCCCCATGGGTTCCTGTTAAGTTTCTCAGGATCCACATAAAAGTGAACCATATGTCTGTCTTTAAAGATACTTGAACAACAGTGCTTTTACATGGGGGATTAGTATTTGGCTTTGCTCAAATTTCTTCATTATTCTAAACCACACTGACACAGATGTATGGTCTCCCTGATGTTTGATGAATGTTGGGACCCAACTGTGGATTAAAAGCTATCAACCCAAACTTAGAAAACCAGGGTCACACTAGATTAGTATAGAAGTTTAGTGCCATACAGCAAATGGTGCACTTTATGGACCATCATGTTTTTGAACGTACTGCTAATACAGTATCACTATGAAATGGGCATAGAGAAACAATATTGTAGTTCGATTATTATAAGCTTGATTTCTACTGTATATGATGTATGTTTTCTTAAAACATAAAAACTATACTTTTCCATCTCATTAACAGAAGTTGGAACTTTAGACGTGTTGCAAATAATTCTCCAATGGCAAATAACTAAACAATATTGAGATCATACATTCTTTGTTTACCTATTGAGGAAATCAGAGCGTAAGAGGTACATTTTAAAAACTGTCTCATAGAAGAGCACTAATGACACTGAATCAATCAGTTTGAAAATACATATTATTTACCTGATATTAATAAATTAACAGCAACAGGAAATGATGCCCATCTTTCCTTTAGTATATGAATAATGCTCTGTTTAATGGCAAATAGCTTTTCACCCTCCAAGTCAGAATATGATGGAAAGTGTGAAATAAGTCTTTCCCTGACCCTTAATAATGGCCATCTGGGAAGTGAAAAAGCCATACAAATGCCCCCTGGGGGGCTCAAGGGAGGAGGTTCCAGGGAGAGCATATCAGGATGGAAGTTTGGGTACTTCCCCAAAGACCAGTGTGGAGCTTTGAAGCAGCAGGACACCGCCTCACCCTAGGATTCCGCATCTGCTGCTAAGCACAAGCTTCCTTTTCCTTCCCAGCAATCTCATCCAAGGCTGAACTCCAAGTCAGGAAATTTTTCTCAGCAAGGTAACGAACTGATCCAAAAGAATCAACATTTTGCTATGACCAGCCAATGGGCTGAATCCTCCCTGGAAGCGTTACAAAATAGACTAAAGAAATTTCCAACCAGTGCAGTGAAAGCACTGTGTGTGCATGTGTGTAAGGGGTGGTGCAGAAGTCCCTAGGGGCTCTTCGACTAGCCCCAGAATCCTCCAGAAATATTTCTGCATAGTAATTTCAGGGAGCTTTTTATTTTTATAATATCTGATCCTAATTGGCTCCTTCCACTCTGAAACCAACTTTTACTTATATCTTTGGATCTTTTGTTTCAAATGAGAAAAGCAGAGGGTAGGAAATAATCTACTTGTGAAATATATGAAACCAGGTCTCATCAGAGAATTGAAATCCTTTGAGTTGTAGCTTGTAAATTCCCACGACCAAAAAAAATCAGTTATAAGCTATCTGGAAACTGTGACTCCAGCCTTAAGGCACTTCCTATTGCACTTGAAAAGGAAGTGATTTTTACCAATCTTCTGGACTTCAGGAGAGCAGGCTAGTAATTCAATGATTTACTAAGTTTCAGATAAGAAAGGGTATCAGACTACATTCCGTATCTACCCACCTTCACCAACGTCTGATCCGTGTCCTGGGTTTATGGTGCTGATAGAAAATTCCAGGAATTAAAAAAATATTAAAGTTTTAAAGTTACTAGATCTCAGAAACCTCTGGACTTTTAAAATAAAGTTAAACCCAGAATTTGTAGAGCATGTTCTTTATTAGGACTAGACGTGGCAAAAGGAAAAACATGCCAAAAGGATCACTGAAACTAGGCTTTTTATCACATCTGGAATGAAACTTTGCCTGCAAACACAGCATTTAAAAATATTGTAAATGTTGCTAATTGTATTTGAGAGGCCACTTCAAAGCACAGTTATGGCAGTGTATGGTTGACTTTAAAGAGAACCAGTGCCTTTGAATATGCTTGCTACTTTAGTGGTTTACAACAATTGCTTCTAATCTAGGAAGTGTAACATAATGGTCAAAGTATAATAAGTTTTAACATACTTTACCAGGTGCATATTTCTTAGTTACAGGGTCTATGATATTCTTTGGAATTAAGCAAGTCAGAAAGCAGAAACTAGCCTTTAGATAAACTATAGGAGATATCCCTGATACCCATCTGCAGAAAGAAAAGAGACACACATCAACTGAAATAGTTTAAATGAACCGAAATAGTTTGGAATGTCAGTTTAAATATTTTGGTGAGTTGAACCAAATTCAAACCGGCTAAAAGAACTAAATGTTGACTCATTTGACAAGAAAAACCAGTGGGAGGAGAGGCCTTAGACTTGGGGTGGGGGTGGGGGTTGCGTCTGGTGGTTCATGTTCTTTCTCCTCTCTCCATAGTGTTACACCATGTCATTTCATCCTAAGGTTGGTTCCAGTTGTAACTATATGATAGTTGTCAGAGGACAGAGGCCAAGTGCTTCTTCCTGCACATCCAGAGGCCTGCTTCTTCCCCAGCATTCTGAGCAAGAGTCCTGAACGTGTCCCTCCCTGAATGGAAGAGCTTACATCATAGGACTAATCCACAATAATTGTGGCCAGAGAAATGGTTATGTCGATTGATTTATACCAATCAGGATGCATGTCTGGAGCTGGGGATGGGCTCATTTCTGAGAAGGACATAGATTATGTGGAGGGCAGGTGGATACTAGTAGGAAAACTGGGGAAAGGGACAAAGATACTAGTAGGAAAACTTGGTGTTCACTACATGGACATCTGGTCTGAAAGACAATAGCAAACCCAGGGCTACGTTTACTGAAAATCACCGTTGGTATTACCAATAAGAAAATGGTTCCCCGATTACAAACGAACAACAGCAACAACAACGTTCCAAGGCCAATATGTTTCTTTTATTATTTTGTGTTTGACTTAAGATGGCTGAATGATTTCATTTTCAGTTATAAGCATTACATTAATTCCCATGCAAAAACCCAAGACTGCATATGCCTGATTTCAATTGGCTAAAATCCAACTTGTGAGTCTGGACCTTTAAGATCAAATCCAAATTGTTGCTTGACCTTTCCAATAGTAGACATCATGGTCATCCTTTGAGATATCAGCTGGGCCCCTGACCTCTCAGACACCACAGTTTGCCATGAGTCCATACCAAAACAGGGAGCCAGTGACTTGTGGTATCTAAACCTGGCAAGTGATTTCATTCATGAAGATAAGACACCTCCACACAAAGCTACCACCCACAGATATGTCCTCGTTCCTGCTCTATAGAAAACCTGCTTTTGGACAGGCATGGTGTCTTCTATTCGGGGATTATAAATTCTTTCTGCCAGTTTTCCCCACAACTCCCAGTAGAAGCAAAGAGACTTTACATAAAAGCTTACCTCTATAACCCCAAAAGCAGTACATACAAAGACACCTACTCTATCAAATATATTTTCCCCAGCTTCGGATGGTCACTTAGCAGGTGTAAAGCTTTACAAACTTCTCTCCATAAGACAGGAACCAGGAATATCAAAGAGGGAAAAACAGGACCCCACAATTAAAGGAGAACGAAACAAATGCAAAGAATCATTCTATTGATTGAGAGAAATGGGTTAAATGAAAAAAAAAATGACAGCATTTCAACAGTGGATGTCAATGTCTATTGAAACACACACACTGGAACTCTGACAATGGCCAAGATTTCATTAGTGCAAATAACAATTATAATGGTATGTTCTTTAATAGGATTTAAATAAGGCTTCAAATAATTACACACGCTAAAACTACCATTTGGAAACCTTAATTCTGTTTGGAAAGTTGTCAAACACACCCTCCAAACCATCCAAAGTTCTGATCTGAGGACAATTACATTCAATGAAGTTGCTTCAAAACACAACTGGTAGCATTATCACTTTCAAAGTCTACATTGTTTGGTGAAAAGGGGGAAACTACTCCTGTCACTGGTCAAAGGGAATAAACCCAGCTAACATACCAGGTAGTTTCCAGGTTCAGATGATTCTCAAATATCTGTAGTGATGAAAGCTCATTAAAAAAAATTAAATAAAAAGACAAAACAACCCCACAAAAAAACCCACAACAGAATCCTGAAGTGTCAGAAAGAGATCTGTTGCCCTATCCTCATTAACAAATTTGCACAAAGCATGAAACGGTAAAAAAGCAAGAGAATTCATGGGCATTTTCGTCTATGGCTCAAGTTCTCCTTAAAAAAAACAAAACCAAAAACCAATGTGACAATAACTACAAAAAATAAACAACAAAATCAGAGGCAGAATATGAAATAGTAATATACTGTTTCAGAGCCTGCACCGTCCTGCAGAACCAGGAAACTTAAAATGTGTTCTTAACAGATCCAATCTAGGCTGGATATGTAAAAAACGGAAAGTCAGCATCACAAACCACACTACACATGATGAGCGTTTGAGAACCAGAAAAAGGGGTGGGGGAGGGGGAGGCAGCAAAACGCTCAGAAAAATTTATCATCAATTCTGAAATGGGGCCTTGTGACATCATCAGGGTTGATAAAGACAGAGATGGATTTCCCCGGGTTCTCAGTCACTAGCTGTTGCAGTTTTTTGGCCAAACGGTCATCAGGCTGGTTGGGGTCCCCTCCGTCGGACTGCGGGGAGGGGATGCTGGTGGTGCTGCCCCGCCTCTGGAGCTCCAGCGTCAGCCGGTTGGCCGCCTTGACGTGCTCGATAGCCGTGCGCAAGTGCTCCGCCGGGTCCGAGCGGACGGAGGAGAGCTTCCGCGCATGGAGCATGACGGTCTCCTCTGACAGGTGCTCCAGCATGTTGCACTGAGGGATGAAATAATTGGGGCACATCTTGTTGACCAGACAGTGTTGTAGGTCATCGATGAGGCCCAGCAAAAAGTGGGCTGCATAGTCTTCTTGGGCCAAGTAGTTGGCAGGAAGTCTGTCACAGGCCCAGAGCATCATGCTCCGCAGGTGATAGGGGCTGATAGCCTTGGGCCGGGACAGGAGTTTAATGATGATGGCTTTGCAGGCCTGGTAGGCCTGCATGAGGCTACTAGAGATGCACTTCTTCAGCTGCACCTCGCTCCTGGCAAAGGACAGCCGCCATTCATTGTCCTTCTTACCCTTGTATGAGCAAGCAGGCACCAAGTAAAACCCACTGATGACCTCTTCCTCAGTGATCTTCCCATCCCAAAAGTGGTTCTCCATGAGCCAGCTCTGGGCCACTGCAGGCCAGCCCTTGAAAGATACCACAGGGACGATATCATACAACATGCGACTGCTCCCCACTCCCAGAATGATGGAGATGATGGTCCCGTTCTTCTCTACCTTTTCCACCTTTGGCATCCCTCGCTGGGGTTTCTTCTGGATCTCCGAGAGGACAATGCTGATGGAGTCATAGAACCAGTCGGCCACTTTGGTTGGGGAGAAGAAGTAGTTGGTGGCACCGTTGATGTGATCCACGATGGTGCAGCAGTCTTTCCACTTACTGATTGTCCCCTCATCAAAGAGCCGGAGGCTCAGCCAAGAGTGGCACAAGGCTGAGTGGCGCATGTCGAGTGTCACAGGCTGATTACGGTCATGCAGCTTAAGGGCTGGCACCAGAAGAGTGAAGTCCATGTCGTAGTCTGTCCCCCGGGCATAGACATTCAGCTCATCTAAGTCCAGGTCCACCACGCCTTCCCGGACTCCCCCGGAGAGCAACAGGTACTCATTGGCCACTGGAAGTTTTTGGTCCAGCTTTTGCACCATTCCTAGAAAAGCAGAAAGAGAAAACACTATTACAGGAAGCACAGATACCAGACTCTTTGGCATCAATGTAGAACGTTCTGAGTTTCCAACACCCACTATTCGCTTCCGGTGCAAATTCAGATCTCAGGCTGCCACACGGACCCAGACAGCAGTATTTTCTTCTTTCTCATACATGCGAGAATACATCCTTTGCTGAGTGGGAGAATTACAGTAGACTTTTCTCTTGTAGCAAGAGCAGTAACTTTTTCAATCATAAACAGGGGCCTTCCTTCCCCCCGTCATCACCATGGTCAGTAGCATCGCCATCCACTAGATCATCCAGGCTGAAAACCTCAGTAAGCTTTAATCTTCATTGGCTTCTACAGCCAAATTTTGTCTATATAACCTCTGCAACATTTCTCACTCCTTCCCTGTTCCCCATCTCTGCTGTCATCATACAAAGCCAGGCTCTTTTGTCTCTTGCCAAAACAGCCTCCTCACCCCTAGGTTTGCCCTGAGTAAACATCCCTCTGTGCCAGTGATTCTCAGCGTGGGCTGTGGAGACTGAATGCGGGACACTTTCAGGGGGTGGTGAGGTCACAGCTCTTTCCACAATAACACTAACACATAATTTGTCTTTTTTTACTGTGTTGACACCTGAACTGACACTTGATGGTATGAAGTAAGTGGAGGGACAAACTGGTAGGCATTCGTGAAGACAGTGGCACTAAACCACACTGGCAGTCATTGGACTCTTTACTGTACTAGCATTAAAAAAAAAAAAAATTCAAGGGCGTCTGGGTGGCTCAGTCGTTTGAGCGTCCGACTTCAGCTCAAGTCATGATGTCCCAGTTCGTGACTTCGAGCCTCACGTCCGGCTCTGTGCTGACAGCTCAGAGCCTGGAACCTGCTTCAGATTCTGTGTCTCCCTCTCTCTTTCTCTGCCCTCCCCCTCTTGCACTCTCTCTCTCTCTCTCTCTCTCTCAAAAATAAACATTAAAAAAAGTTTTTTTT